>NC_060278.1:9800660-10105181 GCF_021613505.1 Equus quagga
CTGTCAGTGGATTTCTCTACAGAAACCCTACAAGCTAGGAGAGAATGGAGTGATATATTCAAAGCTTTAAAGGATAAAAACCTTCAGCCAAGAATACTCTATCCAGCAAGAATTTCCTTCAGATATGAGGGAGAAATTAAATCTTTTCCAGACAAACAAAAGTTAAGGGAATTTGTAACTAAAAGCCCTCCATTACAAGAAATCCTCAAGAAGGCTCTCATACTTGAAAAAAGAAAAAAGGGAGAAAGGGGACACAATCCACAGACTAGGGAGACCGATGGATAGAACCAGAACAGGATAGCAAATATTCAACTATAGCATTAGGGTAAAAATAAGGAAACTACCAAAACAAGGACGATCTTAGCACTCTAACTACAAATTAATAAGACGAGTTGGAATAAAAAATGAAAATAATTATTTAGGAGGGGAAGAGCAAAGGGTCTAAATCAGTATTGGTCGAGTGAGTAAGAGACCACCAGAGAATAGACTATATTATACACGAGATTCTAAATACAAACTTCAAGGTAGACACTAAAGTAAAGTACAGAACAGAGTCACAAATCATAGATAAGGAAAAATCTAAGAAACCCAGCATAAGAAATTGCAGTATTAAATGGGTAGTCTAAAGCACACAGGAAAAGAAACACAGGAAAACAAGATAATGAGCGACAGATTGACAGCATTAAGTCCATATGCATCAATAATCACTCTCAATGTGAATGGATTGAATTCTCCAATAAAAAGACACAGAGTGGCAAGATGGATTAAAGAACAAGATCCAACAATTTGTTGCCTCCAGGAAACACACCTCAGCCCCAAGGACAAACACAGACTCAGGGTGAAAGGGTGGAGGACAATACTTCAAGCAAATAGCAAGGAAAAAAAGGCAGGTGTTGCAATTCTCATATCAGACCAAGTGGATTTCAAAATAAGACAGGTAAAGAGAGACACAGAGGGACAATATATAATGATCAAAGGGACACTTCATCAAGAAGAAATAACTCTTATAAATATCTATGCACCCAACACAGGAGCACCAAGATTCATAAAGCAACTATTAACAGACCTAAAGGAAGATGTTAAAAACAACACAATAATAGTAGGGGACCTCAACACCCCACTCACATCAATGGACAGATCATCCAGACAGAAAATCAACAAAGAAATAGTGGAGCTGAATGAAAAACTAAAACAATTGGACTTAATAGACATATATAGATCACTCCACCCTGAAAGAGCTGAATACACATTCTTCTCAAGTGCACATGGAACATTCTCTAGGATAGACCATATGTTGGGAAACAAGGCAAGCCTCTACAAATTTAAAAAAATTGAAATAATAACAAGCATCTTCTCAGATCATAGTGCTACAAGGCTAGAAATTAATTACAAGAAAAAAGCTGAGAAAGGCACAAAGATGTGGAGACTAAACAACACACTACTGAACAAGCAATGGATCATTGAAGAAATTAAAGAAGAAATAAAAAAATACCTGGAAACAAATGAAAATGATAGCATGCCATACCAACTCATATGGGATACAGCAAAAGCTGTATTAAGAGGAAAATTCATCGCAATACAAGCACATCTTAACAAACAAGAAAAATCCCAAATAAGCAACCTTAAAGCACACCTAACTGAACTAGAGAAAAAAGAACAAATGAAGCCCAAAGTCAGCAGAAGGAGAGAAATAATAAAAATCAGAGCAGAAATAAATACTATTGAAACAAAAAACGCAGTAGAAAGGATCAATGAGACAAAGAGCTGGCTTTTTGAGAAGATAAATAAAATTGACAAACCACTAGCCAGACTTACAAAGAAAAAAAGGGAGAAAGCTCAAATAAACAAAATCAGAAATGAGCGAGGAGAAATAACAACAGACTCTGCAGAAATACAACAGATTATAAGAGAATACTACAAAAAACTATATGCCAAAAGAATGGATAACCTAGAGGAAATGGATAAATTCTTGGACTCCTGCAATCTCCCAAAGCTCACTCAAGAAGAGGCAGACAATTTGAACAGACCAATCACAAGGAAAGAGATTGAAACAGCAATCAAAAACATCCCAAAGAATAAAACCCCAGGACCAGATGGCTTTCCTGGGGAATTCTACCAAACTTTCAGAGAGGATTTAATACCTATCCTTTTCAAGCTATTCCAAAAAATTAGGGAAGATGGAACACTTCCTAACACATTCTATGAGGCCAACATCACGCTGATACCAAAACCTGACAAGGACACCACAAAAAAAGAGAACTACAGGCCAATATCACTGATGAACATAGATGCAAAAATTCTAAACAAAATTTTGGCAACCAGAATTCAGCAATTCATCAAAAGAATCATACATCAGGATCAGGTGGGATTCATACCCGGGACACAGGGATGGTTCAACATCCGCAAATCAATCAACGTGATACACCACATCAACAAACTGAGGAATAAAAACCAAATGATCATCTCAATAGATGCAGAGAAGGCATTTGACAAGATCCAACAGCCATTTATGATAAAAACTCTGAACAAAATTGGCATAGAAGGAAACTACCTCAACATAATAAAGGCCATATATGACAAACCCATAGCCAACATCATACTCAATGGGCAAAAACTGAACCCTATCCCCCTGAAAACAGGAACGAGACAAGGATGCCCTCTATCACCACTCTTATTTAACATAGTACTGGAGGTCCTGGCCAGAGCAATCAGGCAAGAAAAAGGAATAAAAGGAATCCAAATAGGGAGGGAAGAAGTGAAACTCTCACTGTTTGCAGACGACATGATCTTATATATAGAAAACCCCAAAGAATCCATTGGAAAACTGTTAGAAGTAATCAACAACTACAGCAAAGTTGCAGGGTATAAAATCAATTTGCATAAATCAGTAGCATTTCTATACTCCAGTAATGAACCAACAGAAAAAGAACTCAAGAATACAATACCGTTCACAATTGCAACAAAAAGAATAAAATACCTTGGGGTAAATTTAACGAAGGAAGTGAAGGACCTATATAATGAAAATTACAAGGCCTTTCTGAGAGAATTGGATGATGACATAAGGAGATGGAAAGACATTCCATGTACATGGATTGGAAGAATAAACATAGTTAAAATGTCCATTCTACCTAAAGCAATCTACAGATTCAACGCCATCCCAATCAGAATCCCAATGACATTCTTTACAGAATTAGAACAAAGAATCCTAAAATTCATATGGGGCAACAAAAGACCCCGAATTTCTAAAGCAATCCTGAGAAAAAAGAACAAAATGGGAGGCATCACAATCCCTGACTTCAAAACATACTACAAAGCTACAGTAATCAAAACAGCATGGTACTGGTACAAAAACAGGTGCACAGATCAATGGAACAGAATTGAAAGCCCAGAAATAAAACCACACATCTATGGACAGCTTATCTTTGACAAAGGAGCTGAGGGCATACAATGGAGAAAAGAAAGTCTTTTCAACAAATGGTGCTGGGAAAACTGGAAAGCCACATGTAAAAGAATGAAAATTGACCATTCTTTTTCACCATTCACCAAAATAAACTCAAAATGGATTAAAGACCTAAAGGTGAGACCTGAAACCATAAGGCTTCTGGAAGAAAACGTAGGCAGTACACTCTTTGACATCAGTATTAAAAGGATCTTTTCGGACACCATGCCTTCTCAGAGAAGGGAAACAATAGAAAGAATAAACAAATGGGACTACATCAGATTAAAGAGCTTCTTCAAGGCAAATGAAAACAGGATTGAAACAAAACAACAACCCACTAACTGGGAAAAAATATTTGCAAGTCATATATCTGACAAAGGCTTAATATCCATAATATATAAAGAACTCTCGCAACTCAACCACAAAACATCAAACAACCCAATCAAAAAATGGGCTGGAGACATGAACAGACATTTCTCCAAAGAAGATATACTGATGGCCAATAGGCACATGAAAAGATGCTCATCATCGCTGATCATCAGGGAAATGCAAATCAAAACTACACTAAGATATCACCTTACACCCATTAGAATGACAAAAATATCTAAAACTAAAAGCAACAAATGTTGGAGAGGTTGCGGAGAAAAAGGAACCCTCATACACTGCTGGTGGGAATGCAAACTGGTGAAGCCACTATGGAACACAGTATGGAGATTCCTCAAAAAACTAAAAATAGAACTACCATACGATCCAGCCATCCCACTACTGGGTATTTATCCAAAGAGCCTGAAGTCAGCAATCCCAAAAGTCCTGTGCACCCCAATGTTTATTGCAGCACTGTTTACAATAGCCAAGACGTGGAGCAACCTAAGTGCCCATCAACAGACGAATGGATAAAGAAGATGTGGTACATATATACAATGGAATACTACTCAGCTGCAAAACAGAACAAAATCATTCCATTTGCAATAACATGGATGGACCTTGAGAGAATTATGTTAAGTGAAATAAGCCAGTGAGAGAAAGATAATCTGTGTATGACTCCACTCATATGAGGAATTTAAAACTATGGACCAAGAACAGTTTAGTGGATACCAGGGGAAAGGTGGGGTGGGGGGTGGGCACAAAGGGTGAAGTGGTGCACCTACAACATGAGTGACAAACATTAATGTACAATTGAAATTTCACAAGATTGTAACCTATCAATAACTCAATTAAAAAAAAATAGAGGTAAACATAATATACTAAAAAAAAAAAAAATTTCCCAGTCCAGGGGCTGGCCCTGTGGCCAAGTGGTTAAGCTCATGCACTCTGCTTCGGCAGCCCAGGGTTTTGCCGGTTCGGATCCTGGATGCAGACATGGCACCACTCATCAGGCGATGCTGAGGCAACATCCCACAGGCCACAGCTAGAAAGACCCACAACTAAAATATACAACTGTGTACTTTGGAAATTTGGGGAGAAAAAGCAGAAAATAAAAAAGATTGGCAACAGTTGTTAGCTGAGGTGCCAATCTTTGAAAAAAAAAAATTTCCCAGTCCAAGTTACTAATGTGGTTTCTGTTTTCTTGACTGGACCCTGACTGATATAGAACCCTTTCAAGAATAGATCATCCTTTAGCCTCTGATCCATTTGGCTTCACCCGATGCTTCCCTCCTCTGTTTTGGCCCTGTTTATGATTTGGCTTTAGACTTTGCTCCCTGGTACTGACACAGAAACCTCATATTACATTGTGACTTAAAATTTCTCCAGTTGTCATGAATTGAGTTAAACAGATCTCCTGATTACCTGCAATGCTGTGGCATTCACTTTCCCATTCCACGCCTCCACTTGTTGAGGAAGAGTGACGGGTCATGTTCACGACCTGCAGAAGCAGAAGGTATTGATTGACCCATCACTGCTGTTTGAAGCGAAGATATTGAAAGGCTTCTTTGAATCATCCTGTTGCTGCTTGGCAAATACAGGCTGTGCCGCTAAAGAACTCCTCAAAGATGTCTATGAGATAATATAATGGTCATCACTACCACTACTGTCATCATTTATTGAAGGTTTACTGTGTGCCAGGAACGTTTTAAGTTATTAACACACATTATTTCATTTGATTCGCATAGCAAGCCAATAATGTAGAAGCTATTAGTATCCTCATTTGTATCAGTCAGGGCTCTCTAGAGAAACAGAACCAATAAGATATATGTATGTATGTATACATATAGAGACACTTATTTTAAGAAATTGGCTCATGTGATTGTGGAGGCTGGCAAATCTGAAATCTAGAGCAGGCCAGCATGCTGGACACTCAGACGGAAGTTGATGTTGCAGTCTTGAGTCTGAAATCTGTGGGGCAGGCTGAGAGGCTGGAAACTCAGGCAGGATTTCTGCTACAGTCCTGAGGATGGGAAACCTCATTTTTGCTCTGAAGGCCTTCAACTGACTGGAGAAGTCCAATCCATATTAATAAGAATAATATCCTTTGTGTTAAGTCAACTGATTGTAGGTGTTACTCACATCTACAAAATACCTACACAGCATGACCTAGTGTTTGACCAAACAACTCGTCACCACAGCCTGTCCAATCTGAAACATAAAATTTAACCACCACTGTCCACTCATTGTGAACTAGGCAACCATACACATCTACTCAAACCGTACTTAATCTCCAGATAAAGGCAATGAAAAAGTCATACTTCTCCCTAGCAGATACAACCATCCTACATACAATCAAACACGTGCTAACCATTTCCTCAGAAGAGGATGCACAGTGCTTGGATGACCTCTTTTCTTTTTGATGTCCTGTAACTTAAATACTAGGATGTAACGTCAATGGTACTTAAATACTGTGACACATTTATGTAGTATATTATAAGGGGTAGGAGAGAGAAGAAAACAAACATAAATACACACACAAACATACATTCACACAAACACAAAATATGTATAAATATATACATTTATTTACACTAACACAATAAATTAAACAGCTATAAATATATAAATAAAACTGTAAGTTAAAAATTGTATATTTATAAAACTATAAGTAACTACGTATTTATTTACATATTATATATTATTTATTTATATTTTTATAAATATAAATATTTGTAAATAAAAGTATTTACGTCAATATAAATATATAAATATTTATATTGTATATTATTTGTGTATTATATATTGTTTATTATTAACTGAATTAAATATTGCATATTTATATATAACTATACACTTATATTTATAAAACTATAAATATATATATTTATACACACAAACAGATATATTCATAACAAAATAAGGAAGAAATACTCATGGCAATTACAGTTCTCATTTCCGCAACTGGTCATATGGTTGTAGCTGGTACTTGTAACTACCTGTTTTCAGTACCCATTCCATATTCCTTTTGCCCTCAGCAAGCACCTCAGTTGGCTATGGTTCTTTGCCTGGAGAGGTGAACCAAACCTTCATTCCTGAGGTGTCTGGACCATCAGTAGTCCTGCTTGAATTAGGTTACTGCAGTTTTCCATTGACTTTAGTCACAGGGCATGGTTGTACTTAGAGACGTCCTAAGGGGCCTGCTGATTCTAGACATACTTTTTTCTACCTCATTGTGTAAAAGCAGTCCAATTTCTCCTTGGTATTCAAGATCAATCACCTTAGCCAGTACTGTAACTCCCTTTTTGCCTGTTAATTTGGAGACATGAGGAGCTCAAAGTGGCCCAGTGGCAATCTTCCATTTAAAAGGAATCATTATGTCTCCTGGTGGAAGCACTCCTCCCTTTGGAACTAAGACTTCTAGATCAGCAGAGCATAAGGTTGTGGGTACAGGAAACAAAATTTTGCTTCTGGATCATTATGGGTAATAGTGAGTGGTGCTACACCCATTTCTACCCCCTAATTCTTGGTCTCAGGAACCCTGGCTGTGGGAGAAACAGCGCCATGTACTGGATGCTGATTTAGAGCAGATACAGGCTCCTGGAGAAAGTATTACATCCTAGCTGGCACTGTAACTGAGTCTTTAAAAGGTTTTTCCACAGTTCTATAAAGCCAGCTCTTTCAGGATGATGGGGAACAGGGTAAGACCAGTGAATTCCATGAGAAAGGGACCACTGCTGCATTTCATTTGCTACGAAGTGAGTTCCTTGGTCAGAAGCAATGCTGTGTGGAATACCGTGCCAGTGGACAAGGTATTAATTATCTTAATCCATGGATTGGTAGTTTGGCAGAAGTGCTGTGTGCAAGGAAGGCAAATGTGTATCCAGAGTAAGGGTTTACTCCTGTAAGAACAAAGCGCTGCCCTTTCCATGATAGAAGTGGTCCAATGTAATCAGCCTGCCACCTATCACTGGGTAGCTGACTGATCACTGGGGAATGATGCCACGTTGAACACTCAGTATTGGTGTCAAATTGGGCACCCAGCATTGGATGTAGCCACATTGGCCTTGAAGAGAGGAAGTCCATGTTGCTGAGCCCAGGCCTAAACTCCATCCTTGCCACCATAGCCACTTTGTCCATGAACCCATTGGGCAATTACAGGGTGGCTTTAGTAAAGAGATTGACTCATATCCACAGAGCAGAGCATCTCGTGCCCCTGATCATTAGAATCCTGCTCTGCTGAGGTCGCCCTTTTGTAAGCATTCACATAAGACACAAATACTTTCATTTTTTTTTTTGTCCATTCAAAGAGGTCCATCCACATATCTTTTCGCTAGGCCTTCTTGTCACCAATATTTCAATCACATCCCTTCGAAGTCTTTGCCCATCCTGCCAAATCATTGGCCACAGACCTTGAATTGGAATATGATAGCACCTCTGGCCATTTCTCCTTCCAAGAAAAATAAAGAAATAGGTGCACTGCTTTAAGATCTGCCCACTGGGAGGAGTTTCCTTCACCACTCTCCTCAGGGATATTTCAGAAGGGGCTTCAGTGCTGCTGCGTCCACTTGGGGTGGTGCCTGCATATTGCATGGAACCATCTGTAAACCAGGCCTGAGCTTTCTATTCTCTAGTAAGCTAACCACAGAGCTCCCTGTGCACCTATAGGTGTGGGCCAGGAGAGAGCACTTAATGTAGCAGGAGTGGGGACCATGGGCATTTGGGCTACTTTCTTATGTAACTTACTTGTGCCTTCAGAGTCTGCTCAAGCCTGATCACATATACACCATTTCCTTTGATGATGGAGTAGTGCTGGTCACATCCAACTTTATGGCTTGGTGGGTCAGACAACAGCCATTTCATGATGGGCAGCTCAGGTCACGTGGTAACTTGGTGGCCCATGGTTGAACATTCAGTCTCTACTAACGCCCAGTAGCAAGCCAAAAGCTGTTTCTCAAAAGAAGAGTAGTTATCTGGAGAGGACGGCAGGGTTTTGCTCTAGAATCCTAAGGGTCTGAGTTGTGATTTACCTATTGGATTTGTGAAAGGCTACAAACAGTGTCCCTATCCACCACTGACAATGCAAGCACCATTGTATCTACAGGATCTAGTGGCCCAAGTGACAGAGCAGCTAGCAAGCAGCATAGACTTGTTGCAGAATTTTCTCTTGTTCTAGGCTCCACTCAAAACTAGCAGCTTTTGTAATCACTCAGTAAACGGGCCAGAATAGCACTGCTAAAAGAGTGCTGCCTCTAAAATCCAGAGACCCACTAGGCATTGTGCTTATCTTTCGGCTGCGATAGGGATCAGATGGAAGAGCTTAGCCTTCGCCTCAGAAGGGATAGCTCGACATGCCCACACCACTGGACCCCTAAAAACTTCACTGAGGTGGGAGAGCCCTGAATTTTTGTCGGATTTATTTCCCACCTTCTGACATGCAAATGTCTTGCCAATAAGTCTAGAGTAGTTGCCACTTCTTACTGGGTAGTTCCAATCAGCATAATATTATCAATATAATAGACCAGTGTGATGTCTTGTGGAAAAGAGAGGCAATCAAAGTCCTTGAAGACTAAATTATGACATAGAGCTGGAGAGTTGATATGCCCCCAAAGTAGGACAGTGAAGGTGTATTTCTGGCTTTGCCAGCTAAAAGAAAACTGCTTCCAGTGTTCTTTTCTAACAGATATAGAGAAACAAGCTTTTTCCAGATCGATGGCTACACACCAGGTACCAGGAGATGTGTTAATTCGCTCAAACAAGAAAATCACATTTGGAACAGCAGCTGCAATTGGAGTTACCACATGGTTAAGTTTATGATAATCCACAGTCATTCTCTGAGAACTATCTGTTTTCTTCATAGGCCAAAGAAGTGAGTTGAATGGGGATGCTGTGGGAATCATCACCCCTGCATCCTTCAAGTCCTTGATGATGCCACTAATCTCTGCAATACTTCCAGAAATGCAGTATTGATTTTGGTTGACTATATTCCTATGTAGAGGCAGTTCTAGTGGCTTCTACTTGGCCTTTCCTACCATGCTTCGCAGGTCAGAGAAACAATGTGGAGATTCTGCCAGTTGCTAAATATTTCTATTCTAATTGTACATTTTGGAACTGGGGAAATAACTTCAGGCTGAGTTCAGAGACTCATTGTGAGACAGACCTGAGCTAAGATTCTATTGATCACTTGACCTCTATAAGTTGGACCACAGCGACATTTTGTGTTTCCTGGAATTAGCGTCATTTCAGAGCTATGGTCCAGTCATCCCGCCAAAATCTGATTATTTCATTTTCCCCAATTTACAGTCACCTTTGTGAAAAGCTGTAGGTCTCTTTGGGGGAGGCTGAGAGAGAGATTAACAGTATAAATTTTGGAAGTGTAAGTGGGTCCCTCTCCAGGGTACATGGTCTCCTCTTCATTCAAGGGTCTCTGGGTATGTAAAGTGGCTCAAGTCTGGGAATTGACTCAGGGGCTATGACTCTCTGTTTTGGTGATTCATGTTAGACTTCTATCACTTGACCTGGAACTTTTCCACATATGGAAATCAGGTAAGAATTTAGTAGACTACCCGTCTATTCCTATTGCAGGGAAACTGTCATCAACTAGCCAACAACATGGGTCTCTGTGAGTCAGGCTATTCTGATTGCAGCTTTGACTCTGCTGTCCATTATGGTAACCATTCCCAACTTGTCTTTGGTGGTTAAGTGCCACCAGTGGCTCTTGCTGACCTAAGATCCAATGATCCCCATGACGTTTAAGGAACCCAGTTCAGTGGCAGCAGTTCCCACTATAATCTCTGACCTATAGAGAAGAGTGACCAGAGAGTTCTTCAAGGATGTTGAGGCTCCTTTCACAAATTCATTTTTCACAGTTATGGTAAAGGTGTGTCTTCTGGCCCCTTGGCCATGGGGGTGAGCAGATCTTACATGATAAATCCACTGTAACATTTCAATATCCCTGAGCCTTTGGATATATTCTTCTGCAGTATACCAAGGACGTTCTGGCATTTCAATTGCACTTAATGTAGGCCACTTTTTGGTCTATGTTTCAGCCAACCAAAAAACCCAAGAAAACAGTTAGAGCCCTTTATAACTCCTCAAGTTACAAGATTAAATTCAGAATCTTTGTTTAGTGGGTCCAATAAATTCAGCCCGATCCAACGTTATGTTCCTTCCACCATTATCCCACAACCATAATATCAATTCCCACTCATGTTCCCCAGATTTCTTCTGTATAATTTGTAAAAACCATGTAGTCTTTTGGAGTGTAGTGCATCTCCTATGGGTCATTCTTTGTACCTAATCTTTTGGGTCCTGCTGGACCTTGAGTCTAGCTACGGGTCTAGAAGCAAAGAGGGTTGGTGGAGCATGTCCTGAGGAGAATCAGCCATGTCTTTCAAGGCAATTCCTTTAGGGACTGTCATTACAATTTCATTAGGCAAGGCAGGGTTAATCTCCTCATTTGAGGGTGGAGGGGCTTTTTCTACTGGCAAAGAAGACTCAGTGGCCCCAGCTTCAAAGATTTACCCATATGTCCCATTCCAATTTTCAGGACTCCATTCCTTTCCAATCAATGTCCTTATTTCAACACCTTGTAAAATTTGGAATTCAATTTGCATTATAATTCAGCCACTCGTTGCAGGAAATTTGGGGCCTTGTTTTCATAAATCTCAGTTTTATGGCTACAGGAGGTAAGAATTTCTTTCAAGGCAAAATAGACATTTTAAGGTCATCTATGTGGTGCTAGAGGTGAATTTGAATCCCTGAACTCATCATTTTCTTTCCCCATGTCGTCCAGATCAATTAGGGGCAAGTAGTCCATCTCATTATACTTGTTAGTTTGCCAAAATGTTCTAAGGTATCAAATATATGGTCATCCAGAACCTTGCCTCTTGTAAGGATTTGATTAGGAATATCCAATAGTGGTATTTTGTACATTTCTTTTGTCACACTGACATAATATGATCTATTTCCATGGATTATCAGTACCCTCTTTACTGCTGGAAATAGAGTCATCAGCGCATTTAAATCTAATCAAATTAGAGAACCAATTCCAGAAACTTCAGAAGCAATTCAGAAAAGTCATACTTAAGAATATGTTCCTCTAGAGCCACTCTTGATAACAAAATTGGTATCAGTCAGAGTTGTCCAGAGAAACAGAATGAACAGGATTGATGGATGGATAGATAGACAGATAGACAGATAGATAGAGATAGAGGGAGAGAGATTTATTTTTAAGGAATTGGCTCACACAATTGTGTGGAGGCTGGAAAGTCTGAAATTTGTAGGGCTGGCTGGAATGCTGAAAACTCAGGCATGATTTTTATGTTACAGTCTTGAAGCAGAATTCCTTCTTTTTCAGGAAACCTCAATTTTTGCTCTTAAGGCCTTTCACTGATTGAATGAAGCCCATCCACATTATTGAGGATAATCTCTGTTGTTCAAAGTCACCTGATTGTAGATGGTTATGGCGTCTACAAAATACCTTCACAGCAGCATGTAGACTAGTGTTTGACCAAACAACTGGGCACCATGGTCTAGTTAAGTTGACATACAAAATTTAATCATCACACCATTTAATATACAAAATAACTGAAACTCAGAGTTCAAGCAATATGCTCAAATTCATCTAATTAGTAGGTGGTGGAGACATTTTCTCTCAGGTCCATCTATTTCCAGAGCCCGAGGTTTTAAGACCTTGACTCAAATCTCTTCTTTTGCCAGACAACAATGCTACTCACCCAGGGGCAGATCTTCACTGTAGGAAAGGCTTGCTTCAGGGGCCACCAGTTAGAACTCAGGTGAGTCCTATCTGCTCTTTTCAAAAGAGTGAAAATCCATAGGATAATAAACCCTATGCCAAAGTTAATGCAGCCACAAGCTACAAAACCAAACGAAGCTTCTCATTGTTATCCATCAGCCATGTAATCAGGCAAGAGCTATTTCAAAGTCTTGGCCAGAATCTGGCCCAAAATCCTTAGCGTGAGCATTTCCTGTGCTCTGGATAGATTCATCCAAGGTCATTGAATTTCAGGCTTTTGACTCCTTTTAGAGCAGAAGAATAAAATTTAGCTCCACACTTAGCTTTTATGAGTTACACATTAAGACAATCTAAAAAAGAATCAATGTGATAGAGAATATATAAAAGCTATGGGTCTTCTTGTAAATCTAGGAACAAATTCAAATAAAGGTCCCTCCAGGAATGAACAGGTGCAAGCTGTCTTATGCAACAGAGGTGTTTCTGGAAAACCAGATATTAATTGCCTTAAAAAAATCGTTAAAAAAAAGCATTAGGGGAGTTGCCTATTTTCAGGCATCATTGTTTGAATTCTTTTGCAAATTGAGTAAGCAATTCCTGAATTATATCACATAAATCTTGATTTTCGTGTGTCAAATTTGCTTAAAGTGAGATCCCCTAGTGGTATTATAATTTGTTCTATCTGGGTCCTAAAGAAAAATTCTTTCTTCCAACCTCTGTGCTATCAGCAACCTTCAGGATTTCTTTTTAATTTGTATGCTCTAAAATTTTCTGCTTTTCAATTTGTGATTTGGTTGGTATTCACATAAAATGTCAAATCGGTATTTCAGATGGGAGAAGGTAGCATTTTTTTCCAACTGTCTTGTCCCTTTTATGCAGGTTAATTCCTGGAGTGACTGAAAACTTAGAGCTGAGGTTGGAGGAAAAGGAGAGGAATGAAATGTACCAAGAAACCACAGAATAAGAATTGAATTGTGACCTACTTATTATTATTTTTAACAGCGTGACCCTTTGGACAACACTCTTATTTGCTTTGAAGTTTAATCTTAACTGCCACTGCTTTCTAGATGACTTTAAATGACCCCAGCACTATTTTGTTTTTTCCTTGCCTCTCTCTTTTTCTGAAAGAAATAGTGAAAGGCCCTGTGGGCAAGTCAATGCACTGAACTGCACAAGGTGAAGCTGGGAACAGGTAAATAAACTCCAGGAAAGTGAGAGTCGTCTCTTTTAACTGCCCTCATTCAAATTGGCCTGTATTTCTGCTTCAGCAATCTTTGAAATATCTCAGTTCTGTAGCACAGTAGTCCTTTCCCCTTGCAGGGTATGCATAAGGTGTAATTGGAATCTGCCAGGTTCCATACATCCCTGGGGTTCTTCGGGTGGTCAAGGAAAGGGAAAGGAGCTAAAGGTTCCAGTGAGCCAGCTATGTGCTAGACTCGATATCCACATTAGCTCGTTGAGTCTTACATTGGTGCCATAATGTAAATAGAGCTTGTGAGCAAAGAAATATACTTGAATGCATTTTTATGTTTGATATCAACTGGTTTGTTACTCATTTAGCAGTAGAGTTTGAATCCAAATAGAGTTAGGGTTGAGTCAGGACTCAGTTGAAGTCCAGGGTCCGGGGTCATGATTATCACCACTTTACAGTAAGAAAATTGAATTTCAGAGAGATTAAGGAATGTTTCCTGTGTCACCCAGTATATTCTATGGCCACCGTGACAAATGATCAAAACTTTGTGGTTTAAAACAATTTTAAGTGCCATAAAACAAATTTACACAAACTTAGTGGCTTAAAAGAATTTTATTCTCTTACATTTCTTTAGGTTGGAAGCCCAGCATGGGTCTCACTAGTCTAAAATTGAGGTCTTGGCAGGACTGAATTCCTTTCTGGAAGCTCTAGGGGTAAATTTGTTTCCTTGCTCTTTCCAGCTTCCAGAGGCTGCCTGCATTCCTTGGCTTGTGCCCATCTTCAAAGCAAGCAATGACAAGTGGAGTCCTCCCACTGCATCACTCTGACCTTTTCTTCTGCTTCCCTCTTCCATTTTTTTTTTCCTTTTTCTCCCCAAAGCCCCCCGGCTCATAGTTGCATACTCTTTGTTGTGGGTGCCTCTAGTTGCGGCATGCGGGATGCTGCCTCAGCGTGGTTTGATGAGCAGTGCCATGTCCGCGCCCAGGATTCGAACCAACAAAACACTGGGCCGCCTGCAGCGGAGTGCGTGAACTTAACCACTCGGCCATGGGGCCAGCCCCTCCTCTTCCACTTTTAACTGGATTTGTGCTTACATTGGGCCTACCTAGATAATTTAGGATACTCTCCCTATTTTAAGCCCAGCTGATTAGAAACCTTAATTTAAGCTACAATCTTAATTCTCCTTTGCCGTGTAACCCATATTCACAGATTCTGAGGATTAGGATGTGAACATCTTTGGGGGGGCGGGTCATTGTTCTGTCTATTCCACCCAATTACTTTGTGAAAGGGTTAGGAGCATAGGAGTTTAAGATCTCACATTTTCAGCTAAATAAATGAAAGCTCAGAGAGTTGATAAATGTCAGAGGGAAAGGATTTATGGATTGAGATACACATTTCCCAGAGGAGAACATTAATGCTTGGTGAGGTCAGAACACTTTCTTTACATCATTCAGTTAGGTGTTTGCGTGTGTGTGTGTGCGTTTGTGCACACACCTGTGTCCATGTGGGTTAAGAGACTGAACTAAGGCAAGACAATACAAGAATTCACTTTGGGGAACTATTATGCCAAGATATAAGGAGAAATTATGAATATTAAAAGAGGAAAGCCGTACAACAGAGCAGTATTGAGGAGATACCAATTCATCCCTGGGAAAAATATTTATGAAAAAATTAGAGGGGCTGGCCCCGTGGCCGAGTGGTTAGGTTCTCGCGCTCTGCTGCAGGCGGCCCAGTCTTTCGTTGGTTCGAATCCTGGGCGTGGACATGGCACTGCTCATCAGACCACGCTGAGGCAGCGTCCCACATGCCACAACTACAAGGACCCACAACGAAGAATATACAACTATGTACTGGGGGGCTTTGAGGAGAAAAGGGCAATAAATAAAATCTTTAAAAGAAAAAATGAGAAAAAATATTTCTGAAAAAAATTCTGAATGTGTCAGAAAGAGCTGTCCCCTAAAAGAAATAGCAAACAGATTCTATATCAGGGAAAGGAGAGGAGGGTAGAGGACCAAGGAGTCCATGATAGTGGGAGGAGCCTGAAACAACATGGGGCCACTGGTCCTCCAGAACCTTCTCAAGCCCTCTTGCTCAAGAACCTTTCTCCTCAGTGTCACCTGGACAGTATTGAGCATTCTTACTTCTGAAGACTGAACTCAAAACTCGTTGAGTTCTTTTTAACTTCCATTTCTGTAGTATGCTTTCATATTTACATAACTCTTTTTCAAATTAATATATTTTTCTCTCTTGTAATTCTTTGAAAATTCCCATCTCCTTAGCAAGTCTGCTACAGCCATCTGCCTAGAATGGGGGTGTGGATGAGGACTATACAGCAAGAATCTAAAAAGAAAGAGTTAATATTAAACTTCTGCCATTCCAAATAGGACTTTGTGACAAAACAAAGGGCTTGCATGCCAGGCTTTAGATAGGAAAAGAGGATTTTCTAAATTTCTTTAGGCCTGGGCGACTTGGGTTGTAGAGTTTATTCGTTAAACGTAGAGAAGATACCCCCTCCACTTATGAGGGAGTGGGGGAAAAAATATGATGAGGGAAAAACTTGAAGCTTACCCCTTCTCGTCTGGTGGGATTGTGGGACAGAGAAAGAAGAGAGAGGGAGAACAAGAAGGTCAGATACAAGGTTCTCATCCCTCTGCCAATTCCAGCTTCTGGGTTCAACCATCTGGTGTGGAGAAGTGGCTTTAGGAAATGCAGAGAGGCATGGGAGAGTCCAAGAATATTTAGCTTCATGGCATACTTCCCCTGGCACAGGGGCCAGGGGGAGCTTGCAAACCTTTGGGAGAAACTCTATATACAGGCAGTTCCAACGTGGTGATGGCATGAGGCTGGTAGCAGATGACAGATGGTTGAGTAGAATGGCTATTCTGAGCCCCATGGTCTATACTTGGTGTGCAAGAGAGCCAAATGACCCTTTGTGCCCTGGTTTATGAGATGTGGAGGTGCCAAGAGTACCAGTGGATTGCAGAACTCTGAGGTACAATTTTTCCAAAGGCTACAGAGCTGAGGATTTCTAAATCCTGGGAAAGTTTCTGAGAGTCCAGGCTCGAGGGATGGCAGCAGCACAGATTACAAAAGATGAGATAGAGGTGGCTCCTTAGCAGTCACCAGGCCAGAGAGCCAACCAATCAGACCTGAGGACCTTGTTTCCCTCCACCACCATAAGAATCCAACAAGGCCCCTCCTATACCCAGATGCACTAGAGAAAAAAGGAGGAGGTGCAAAATAAGACATCATTTACATAGACGTTCATCATAGCAAAGCTGGACGAAATGCTAAGCGAAATAAGCCAATCACAGAGTGACAAACACTGCATGATTCCTTGCTTCTTTTTCTATGATGTATCTAAAATAGTCAAATTCATAGAGGCAAAGAATAAAACGGTGGTTTCCAGGGGCTGGGGGAGGGGGAAACGAGGAGTTGCTGATCAATGGGTATAAACTTTCAGTCCTGCAAGATGAATAAATTCTAGAGATCGGCTGTACACACAGTGCCTACAGACAATAATACTGTATCATACACTTAAAATCTGTTAAGAGGGTAGATCTCAGGTTAAGTGTTCTTACTACGGCAATTTTTTTTAAAAAATGAATGCTTATAAACAGAAAGGAAAGTGCTTAAATTAGAAGAAACTCAATACTGATGATTGGCAAATCAAAGTTGTCTCCTAGCGGGGTGGAGGCCTGGGAAGATCGGAGCACTGTTGGAGAACAGAAAACAACATTTTTCTGTGTATCGAAGTGTAGGGTCGTTCTGCTACGGTTTGTACGGTGTACATTCTTTATTATAGGTTGCTCTGGAAGCCCCTTAAGCAAACCAAACATTCTAAATGAAAATAAAAAATTTTCAGTTGATGTTAGGGATAGTAACTGGATTTTTCCATTTTATGAAGGTATTTTTCGAGAAAACTGCTTTAATTACTCCTTTAGAACCACCACTTGCCATGGGATTTGATTCACAAAACATTAAAACTCTCAAGTACATCTTTTTATGAACTATATATCTCGGTTGGATTTGTTTCATGTTTGCTGATTGTAAACTCCTGAAGGGAAGAGAATAAATTTTCTTTTCACGAGCATGACACATTTTAGAGTGGTCACATGTGGATTTGATGAAGAGTCCCCTTTATTCACCAGGGGTACTATGGGTATATGTTTTAAAGAAGAGTAAAGCGTTGAGTTATTTGAATATCTGTTGAGTATTTGAATATCTGTATAATAATTGTGCCGTAGTATCATGATTTTCACAGAGTCTGTTTAAGTTTCTGATTTTCTTTGTCTCTAGACTTTCAGGCCCCAGATTGCCCTGTTCGTTGAGAACACTTGGTGCTACAATCAGTCAGTATGTATTTTGCTGACCCTGTTACTACTAAGCTCTGCTGCTGTTTGCTCAATCTATAGTTTCAGCTCCCTCTATTGTTTTTATTTCTTCCTCGTTGCTTCTTAATTCCCCTTTCTTGCTTCTTTTCTGATACTTCTCGGTTTGATGCTACTGGCACTAGGCTTTCACCACCTCATCTGGTCACATCAGGCCTCTTCTTTCACACTGGGCCTTCCACACTTTGAGTATTTTCAGCATTTCTTGGCCAGTTTCGGCTACCAGTCATTGTCAAGCATAATTCACTTCCAGGTTTGGGGCTGTTTCTGAACCCTGAGGCTGTTAGACTGCCCATACATGGAAAATGTAGGTATTATAATGCCCAAAAAAATGATTAAACCAAAACATCTGTCAGATGAAGCTTAACAAGAGAATTTTAAAAATTAAGAAAAAATGGCTGCTAAATGGTAAGAGATACTGAATAATTTACTTGTATTTAATTTATGTTTGGGATACAAATGAAGCAACTGGATTACTAAAATTGTGTTATTTTAAATGAGTCTGGAAACAAGCATATACATACCTTCTTGATAAAAAGAAAATGGGAATAAATAAGATTAGGTGTTAGAAAGGGATGTGCCTTTAGAAGGACACACTGATGAGTAAAATGCCTGTGTGCATTCTTATAACAATGAGCTCTTTGAGCCAAGGAGAGAGGTGCTATGTAAATGCCAAGCTATTTTTATATCCTTGATACTTAAGATTCTCCCAAAATGTCAAGTATTAGCTAAAGAGAACAGAATCTTGAGAACGCAAATGTTTTCAGCTTTTAAGGGACAAGACCCATTCATTTGGAGGAAGCTTACTGGGGGTCTCACAGACTAGGTGGATAAACAAGGTTACAAATTTTTACCAAAATATTAATATCTTGACTATGTTTTATCATTTACAAATTGGTCCCAAGAGGATTTGAATCTTAATCCATAAACAACTTTCTGTTCATTTGGCAGACCTGGGGATGGAGCGGATTCAGAAAAAATATCAAGCATCTTAAAGATAGGGACTGTGTTCTTTCTTTCTTTTATTTTTTTTGAGGAAGATTAGCCCTGAGCTAACTACTGCCAGTCCTCCTCTTTTTTGCTGAGGAAGCCTGGCCCTGAGCTAACATCTGTGCCCATCTTCCTCTACTTTATATGTGGGACGCCTACCACAGCATGGCTTGCCAAGCGGTGGCATATCTGCACCCGGGATCTGAATCAGAGAACCCTGGGCCACCGAGAAGCGGAACGTGCAAACTTAACCGCTGCGCCGCCAGGCCGGCCCTGGGACTGTTCTTTAAAACTGAGCTCTCGATTCATTGAAGGTACCCAATAACAACTCACTGAATTGACTAGGTCGGAAAGGCATGTCAGGCCATAGTCGAGAGGAGGACTCTGGGTTACGAAGAAGTCTGAAAACTCAATGAAATAGACTCATTTCATCATCTTCTTACTTGAATTTAATATTGGAAAGAATCTCTCTTGGACAGGCTAGATTGCCTAATTCAAATATTACTTTTAAATTATCACATAAGAAAAAGTAACATTATATCTTCATGCTGACCTCATGCTTAGTTCTCCTTTGGATTTTGTCTTAAGACTATTGATTATAAAACCTATAAAAGGAATATTCTTGAGAAACTTTCTGAGTTTTCACAAATTGCTCTGTTGGAACTTAGACTCCTACTTGGAACTCTCCACTGTCCACGTCCACAGCTATCAATGAGGCCGCAGAGATAAGAGTTTTATCATCTTTTTCCAGCTGTTCAGGGTCAGGTGTAAATTTTGAACATCAAGCAAGTAAATTATATTAGTGTTGTGTCATGAGAAAGCCTAAAATAAATGCGGCGACCACGTATAGAAACACAGAAACATAGGTTTCAAAATGAGTGACTGACTGTTATTCCCAGCGCATCACCTTCTGCAAGGCCAGTTTTCGGAGGGAGTGGCCACTCAGGTAAACTGGTTAAAGGCAGTTGAAAAATTCAACTCTGTCCCTCCATGTGTATCCCCATCTGAGTGTTAGAATAGCATAAACTTCATCATGAGAGGTATATTACTTCAGCTGGTAATTTGTCTCTTTGTGAAGTGTCCTTATAAAATTAAAACTTTCTGTGTACTCAAAGCCCACCATTAGGAGGTTTACTCAAAAAGAGGTTCAGACCTATTGTATCCCTGACTCCATAGCACCAGATAAAGCTGGTATGTTCAAGAGTAAACTCAAAATCTATATTTAAAATGGACCTTCCTCTCATTTGTTACCCTCAAGCAGCAGGCAGAATGGGATTGTGGTGTAGACTCTTCAAAGAATAGATTCCTCATTAACAGGATGGTTTCCTATTCTATCAAAAGACATTCATCTTCTCAATAATTATCCTATTTGTGGCATTGCCTCCCCCTCACATAACTCCATTGTTGACAGGTCCAAAGCAAGGACTATAACGATGGCGTTTAGGCTACAGTTGGTTAATCCATTCAACAGACTTTCAGTATCAGTCAGCTTTCACTGGGTTAAGTTGTGGTAACAAACAACCCTAAATTCTGTGTTTCATAACAACTAAGTTTTATATTTTACTCATATTATATATTGGTTGTGGAACAGCTGTGATTTTGCTGGGCTCTGCTTGGCTCTGAGCCACGTCTTTTTTATTCTGAGATCTAGGCCAGAGGAGAAGTGCCAATTTAGGCCATGCTATTCTTGAGACAGAGAGGAAACAACTAAGCCAGAACCACAGGAAGATTCTTAAAGCTCTGCTTAAATGTGGCCAAGCCTGAAGTCAATGGAGGAAGGGGGTACCCTCTTCCCCAGAAAGGCCCTGCCAGTCATGTGCCAATGAATAAGGATGTACAGTTGATATCCTTACAGGGAAAGCTGTATATAATTGGGAACAATAATGCAATCTACAACAGTCCATCTTCTTGTTCTCTTCCTTCACCATGGAAGACACTGTATAAGTTCTACTCAGTCATTGCATTGAGCTCAAAGTCCATCATTTCATGACAGTCATTCTTTCAGGTCCCGATAAGCTTTTCCTTGATCTCACGTTCTCTGAACTAAAAAGACAAGTTACTTCCCCCTGCAACCCCAGACACCCAAGACACAATGGTGGAATGGAAAAAGGATAACCACAATAAGTATGTTCATTCAGAAGAGAGAAGAATGCAGGGAGTAGAAGGGGATAGTGGTGTAGCAGGGCAGACAGTAATCACTGACCTGCGACAGTTATGAAATATCCCATTGGGGAGATACTAAGAGCACCCGCCTGCCCTGGGGCGAGAGAATGTTTCTTAAATAGAAACTGGTTCTATCCCCTGGAAGTACCTTCCCAGTCCTTGTACCTCACAGTCTTTGGCTCTACCCTCTGCACAGTCCTTATTTTCCCATGATTCTCCTGGGCCACATACGAATATGGCTTTGGAGAATATACACTCCTCGGAGGTGAGGCAGATTCCTTCCTGCTTATCAAAGGCTGGGGTCCCAAAGGTCATTTCATATCTCAAACTGACATACTCTCATTTTTTTAGGGTAATTGCATATTCCAATTTTCCCAGAAGCCCTAGTTTACGGCTATTGCTTTAGTCTAATTATAACAGCCCCTTCTGTCTTGAAATGCTCCAGTTTGATTGATAAATTATGCAATTACTTTTATTTTATCCTGTAAAATTTTCACAAAAGCCCATCTATCTTTTTATTCACCTCATGTCTAGCATCACCATGTGCCAGTAACTATACATGCAATTCTTGTTGAGATGGGTCTGTCTTCTAGATTAATTTACTGAATGTTGATCTTATCAGGCTTTTCTGAGAGAACTGTGCCCTTATTTACTTTTTCATGAACCATTTTACTCATTTGAAGGAATTTATTGGGGGCCAGCTCAATTGATTGCATCAAGGCTGAGGTTTAATTGGCCTTTTTAACTTTTACCATTTGGAGTTGAGAAATAGTTCCACTTTCCAGCCCTGCAAGTTCTGGAACCTCTATATTCCTTCCAATTCTGCTTGCAAAGCAGCCAATTCTTTCTGAGCTCATCTCTTTTTTGCAGAATCTTGTCAAATGCAGCCAATGGCTACCAATTCGTAATTCCAACATTCTGTTTTCCCAGTTTTTGTCTGAAGTCACAAGTTTATTAGGGATCGTATCTGCTTCCAAGTTTATTGCAAGCAACAGTTTTACCAAATATTTTGCCACTAAAAATGCCAACCTCTCGTTGCAGTTTCCTTGACTGTCTGGCTCTGAAGTCAATATTGCATATTTCATATTTTTTGTTATTGTTACAGCAGCCCTCCACTTCTTGGTACCAATTTCTGTATCAGTCAGATTTCTTTAGGTAAAGTTTTAATACAGACACTAAGATATCTCAGTGGCTTGTAATAAAAAAGGCTTCTCTCTCACTGTTATTACACGTTGTCTGCAACATGCCACCAACACTGCTTAACTCTGCTCCATGTGTCTTAGTTGGCTGGGATCCAGGTTGAAGGAGTGGCCCTGATAAGGAACAAAAATATGAGTGAACTCAGTTTGAACCTATGTAGTGTATGCCTTAGCTTAGGACAGCAAATATTCAGTCAATCCCAGATTTACCTTCTTGTGGCAGGGAGAACAGAACTACTAAAGCTTCTGTTTAGACGTGGTATGTGTTACTTATGATCACATTTCAATTGTTCAAAGCAAGTCACATGGCCAATCCATGTGTGGTAGGAAGTATAAGCCTCCCCAGAGAGGCATGGCAAGTCACACAGCAATGGGAGGGCATGGGAATTCCAAGGCAGCCAGCAGATTGTTGAGAACAATAATACAATCTCTCACACCCTCAAATACATATGGTCATAATCACCACAAAAAGTTGCTAAAATAGAAATTAAGAATCCTAACACTTTCTCTGTTAAAACAAAAGGGATGGCATAAAAATTAGATTTATTTTGGATTGGGGCAAGTAATGCATGGTTCATTGGTAAAAGAATCATCAATTGTAACATATAATTCTAAAGAAAAAAAGTTTTCATAGATGTTTTGAATAAAATGGCACAGAAGCCTGTGACTTTATGTGTACTACCAAAATTAAAACAAAATACAAAATCTCTTTGATAACACAGAAGGCAAAGTCTTGAGAGCCAAGATCCTAAAGGGAGAATTTATGGCTAAAGGCCTAGTTAATACTGAATATGGAGATGCATTAGTTAAGATTAACTTCAGCTTCAGGTGACAAAAGCAAAGTAAGTGGCTTAAAAAAATAGAAGGTTATTTTTCTCTCATGGATTAAAAATATCCAGGAAAGTAGTTCAGGGCTGGTATGGGGATAAGGTACTCAGGATCTTTCTGTTTTGTTTTCTGTCACCCTCAACATGCAGGTTTCACTTCCTGTCCAAGATGGCGCACCTTGAGCTCCAGATGTCAGGCACAAACAACAGGCATGCTTGCTCTCTTTAAAGACACTTGCTGGAAGTCACATAAAACATTTCTGCTTAACACACTATTGACCAGAACTTAGTCACTTGGCTATGCCTAGCAGAAGGAGAGGCTGTGGAATTTAGAGTTTATTCTGGGACACTATATGTCCTGCTAAATGTCCAGGATTAAATTACCAAGAAGTGAAAAACAATAATGGGCATAACTAGCAGTCCCTGCCAATGTAGTCAAATGAGAACATAGGAAATAGAATATAAATCCCCAAAAATTTAAAGTTAAGAAGCTTTTGGTTGATTTTTCATTTTATGAAACGGTTTTCCTGTGTTAATGTTAGCTATTGTTCGAGGCTGAAATTACAACTTCATGTTGCTAGAATGGTCCCAGCTGCCTGCAATATGGGCTTGGAATGCGGGACTGCTCGCTCTGGTGGCAAGCAACACAGCTTACATTTGGTAACATTGCAGCCAAATGTCTGAGGCAGACAAAATACTGGCATCCTAGATCAGGGTAGATAGCATGCAGATTCAAGCTGGATCCATTCACATTTTTGTCAACATCAAACTTTCGCCTAGTGTTAGCCCTGCCCTCCTTTTATTCTTGCCATTAGCTATATTTCTACTGTCTGCTCCACTCTCTCTAGATATCCATCTTCTTCAGGAAAAATGTGAGCTATCTAGACATAAATTTGGCCCCCTCACAACTGCATACTGGGGGATTCCATCAGGACCAAGCTCAGATCGCTCAGAATCTCTTTAAAATTTGTGCCAGTGCTATGGCTGTTGTTTTTTGTGCTCTGGTGCCAGGCCAAATGGTCCAGAAGCTTGAGTTTCATTCATTTCAACTGGAAACTAGGAAGGAATTCTGAGAAAAAATAAAAATTTTATTCTAAGTTTCACCTCCTTATATCGGCTTCCTGCTGCAAATCTTTTCTTATTCTTGACAGAGAAGCAAACTCATCGATTACACAACAGTCTTTCATTGGAGCCATTTTTGCTCCATTCTCAGTATTTCACCTGCCCTTGGGATTAAAGAATAATAAAAATTTCTTAAGTGAAAAGCAGCTTTATGAAACAACAGGGAATAACTGCTATAGAAATAAAATGCAAGTTACAAACCAGTTGAATGTATATGGATACGTACATGTAACCTTATATTTCTGTTCATTATGGACCCTTATAATTATATGCACACATGACTACTTCTACAGAACATGAAATATATGGACAAGAATTTCTAAAGTCAGTCAAATATCTGAATAGTTTGTTCAAACTATCTCATTTTTCAGAAACATCTGAAAACCTAGCATCAGGATCTACTTTTATGTGGGTGTTTTATATAGACTCTGCCATGCTTTATTTTCAGAAAGAGTTCAAATAACTAAAAGCAAGGGCCTACAGCCAAATTAAATATTTCTTACTTTTTATGACATACAGGAATATTTTTTATAGCTCTAACAAAGCTCTAGCCAAAGCTTAGGCTTCTCCCTCCTTATGGTGACAAATCGATACTTACCTTACAATGCTGGAGAGTTAAGAGTTAACGTGGTTGAGTCATAATCTATGAATTTTCCGGGAAATGTCAGGATGCATATGGAAGACTAGTTAGTATTCAACATTTTAGAAATTCTGAAGCAAGTTTTCATCCAACTCCTGAAGTTCTTCTTATCTTCAAGTGTACTTTAGACAATGATTGGTAATAAAAAATTTCAATTTGGCAAATATTTATTGAACCAGAGCAAAGCACATCGCTTGAAATTGGGGATGTATTGATGAATTAAGAAAATCTCTGCCTTCGAGGAGCTTTTAATTTAGCAGATGATACAGAGGAGCATGTAACTGACTAAATGCGAGTCAGTGCAGGAATGGTCTTAAGCAAACTCCCAAGGCAGCACAGAGGATGGAGGGTGAGTGGGGGTTTCGGGGAGCCCTCACGAAGGGAGTGGGGCATTTGTGCCACTCCTTGAACAGGGTAAACAAACAAATATCTAGGTTGCTTGGGACAGTCCCAGATTACGTTGTTATCCCGGTGTAATTATAATACTGCACTTCACTGTCAAGGTTTTCTTCAGATAATAAATTACATGATTGCGCTAGCATGTACAATTGAAGCATAATAAGATGATGACAGAGAGAAGAAGGAGGGAGAGAATTTCAGACAGACCAAACAGGGACTAAAGGCGCGGAGGAATAAATCCCAGGTATGCTTGGGGGCAAACTGTGCATAAAATCTTTCTCTTGTATGTTCAAAAAAGGGCGTTGCCCCTCCCTTTTCTATCACTGTTTTAACTGAAATGGGAGCATGTTCTAGAAGGACTGTCACGAACTTTCTATTTGCATATTTAACTTATTTTTCTTTTGAGGAATGTGCCTATTGTGCGGCACAGACCTTTTTCTATTTTTGTCTCTCATTTTCCATTTTCGTTTGATCAGTTTTATTTCTGACAAAGTACTATTTTCACATCATAGAGAAAGAGAGGGAAGTTAAAAACCAATTCATACACTTCGTTATCTGCCTTTTAAGCAGTTAACGCTGAATTAGAACATACAAATGTTTGACATTTGCCTTTGTAGTTTCTGAGAAACAAATGTTTAAAAAGAAAATGACCAAAATTAGAAAGACATTATTTCTGTCTTTATAACTACTTAGGGAAAAAGGATGGAATATACTGAAATAAGAAAAAAAAAATCTTAACTAACTCACATTGTTTTAGAATGATAGATTTACATTATCACATTTTGTGTGATAAAGGCAATTTCTGATAGAAATATCTCTCTTAGGTATTTTTTAACAGAAAGGTGCTAAATTTAGAACAAAGAAACAATGCCTATCACTATGCATAAATATATGAAAAAATAATACAGCCATCAATTAAGCAATTCCAACAAATGCTCAAAAGACTATCTTCCTTATCACATAAGAAAGCACAGTGGACTTGACATTCATGACTTGTTAATCCCCAAACACTTTTGCGTTAACCCTTTAGGATCATTCCAAGAGCTGAAACCGCTGATTCTATGCATAAGCACCAAGAGAGTATAGAATATGGAATACACAGTGGTATGAAGAGATGGGAAAGGGCAATGGCTATGGACCATTTAAAGGAAAGATGAATGCAGGACAGGGAGGATCCAGCTCCTGCCTCTGCCCTCTTGCCTCACTCGCTCCTTTCTGGAGCTGCTTCAGAGAGCTGCTGCTTCCAGACAGTAATTTAAGTCCATACTGCTGCAAGCCCTTAGCTCCCTTCCCACCCCAGTTTGGCATCAAGGTTTCCCATAGCACGAACCTGGTTTCCTATTCCACGCCTTTCTCATGAGCAGCTGACATGAGGTCTACAGATCTTCAGAGAGGGCTTTTAAAACTCTTGAAGTTAGGGGCTGGCCCTGTGGCCGAGCGGTTAAGATCGCACGCTCCGCTGCAGGTGGCCCAGTGTTTCGTTGGTTCGAATCCTGGGCGCGGACATGGCACTGCTCATCAGACCACGCTGAGGCAGCATCCCACATGCCACAACTAGAAGAACCCACAACGAAGAATACACAACTATGTACTGGGGGGCTTTGGGGAGAAAAAGGAAAAAATAAAATCTTTTTTTAAAAAAAAAAAGTAGCTTTCCTTTAAAAAAAAAACAAAACTCTTGAAATTAGCTAAAACGTCAACAAACTTAGAAGGAACATTTATATTTGACAGAGTTATCCAATTACTCTGATTCTTCTGACTTCCTATAAGATAATAATAAGCCCATTTGAAGGTGCTATTTTGATGAAATAACCAATAATCATTTCCTCTTCTGCTTAGGCCCTCACCTTCCCTTTCCTTGGCTCTTAGACTCATCTTCTAACTGACCTAGCTGCTTCTAGTGTCTTCCCACTTCGGTCCATTCCTGGGCTGCTCCCCAAATGACCCTTCTAATGCATGTCTTGATTATGCCTCTGTTTCGATAGCTCCCAGTAGTCCAGGATAAAGCTGTAGTTAATTGGAAGCAGAGCATGCAAGTCTGTGCACATGACCTTTCTAGCCTTACTCTCTTTCCCTCTCATAGCTGATACCTTTGCAGAATGTCAGCCTGGTGAACCTGCACTCTCTGTTAAGCCTCCCTGATGCTGTGACTTAGCCACGCTCTCCTGTGTATACCACAGCAGTGACTGGATATTCCTATGGGCCTGAGTGTTATTGGCGCTCTTGTCCTTCTAAAGATCATCATCATTGCTTGGCAGATTGCCTGGTATGTGTGTTGAGTAAGAAAGGTAGCTGAATTAGTTCCTATTTGGCTAGAGCTTTCTTAAATCAAAACCAACAGTCCTAACAGGTTTCACTGGCTCCAAATGATTACCTGTAGGTTTGAGGCCACATTTGGCTAATCGCATATTCCTATAGATAAGCAATATGAGGATGTGTGTGCCTAAGTGAACCAAAGCTGAAGATACATGGGATTCCTTCCAGACTTGGTTAGGTGAAATAAATTCAATTTTCAATAGATGAACACACAGATCATATTCTTATAAACATGTTTTATTGCAGAGAAGTTATAATTATTTACATGCTGCAACACGTCACAACATAATTTTACCAAATATTTCATGGTAGGTTTTAGATAATAGTTTCAGAAGAACCACAGGTTAAGTGAAGAGACTTACAACTTTAGTGACTCTACGACTCTCGGTTGCTAAATGCTAGAAGTCAAAAGGCAGTGTTTTTTCAGTCCTACCTGTCATCACTTGCATGCAGAAACCTAGGAAGCAAATACAAGGGAACTGTCGAGTTTCAAATCCATATTGCCACCAAAGTTTACAATGGGTTCAGTTATAATTCATGTCATAAAGCATTGAATTCTTGCATAAAATATACAGTTCTATTAAGATTGGTATAAATCTACTTATTTATAAACCCTGGCTTAAAAACGAGGACAGGATGCAGCCTGCACATGCATTGAGAAGGACAACCTAGCACATGTTTGTGACCTTAATAGTGTTTATTCACTTTCTCATTGCTGTCAGTCTAGGAAAATGATCTCAAGAACTGTAGATTTAAACTCCTCTTGGTGATAAGTAATGGCAATGAAACTCTAGGAAAGACCCTAGGCACTCTCATTGATTTATGCTGGTGGAGAAAAATCTATGGACTGTAGAATGTCACTAAGGTATAATTTGGCAAGTCCTCTTTAAGCCACATCTCTAGCAGGATCATCCTGAAGTGCAATGAAAAGTCATTGGTGCTTGACTGCTTATTTCTCAAAAAGTGAATAAAGTGCTAACAGATCTCGGGCATAAACGAAACAAGTAGGTGGGTCTGGAATCTCCAAACCAAATTCACAAACGGACCTTAGAGTTGTATTCCAAGGTCACCAAGTCGATAGGTCAAGATTGGAAAGGAAGGGACGAAGGCAATAAATGAAGGAAACACAAAAAAATAGAATTTCTATATCTCTTCAAACCTACCCCACCAACCTGAGTAATGCACAAAGCAAGCAAATGGGTGAGGAAGATTTGTGCACAGCTTTGCAAAATGGTGAAGTGCTCGCTTACTCCTGAAGAAAAATCGTTGAGAAAATTTTGATGAGGAATAAGGAGAAGTCCTAGTTTTCACCTTCCACTGAGGATGATATTTTCTAAGAACAGCCCTGTATCCACCTTCTGATTCCCTTTTCTCATCTTTAATCCTCCTAGCATGTTCTCCTTGCTGCTCACAAAATGAAAAACAGTTACGCAGGCTGGAAACGTCCTGGCCAAACAAGCCACTGATACTTCAGTGTTTTGAGTGAGAGAAAGGAAAGTCTGGGTTCTATTTTTAAGTGATTCATCTTTAAATAAAATGAGACTGAGCTTTGGAATGGCATCTCTTTGCACGATCGCATCACTGGGGCTCAGTCAGCAGCTTAGGATTTTCATGCCAATGGATCAGTGTGGAATGCAATAAGTTTTATCAAACATGCTTTGGGGGCTGTTTTGCCTTGCAAATAAACCTTACATTTTTAATTTTGAGCTAGGTGGCTCACGATGGCAATCTGTAGGACTTTCCAGTGCTTGGGAGAAAGAAGAGCCCGTGTCACCTTATAGGCTTTGAATGAATCAGGTTATAAATCTCTTTGGGATTTGAGCCCAGCAAGTTCTATCCCTAGCTGAAGCGATGAATAAGAGGTTATGAGAATAAATAGTTTAAGGTAATTGAAAATATTATATATTCAGTATGCTTAATAAAAATATATCCATACAATGATCTTGATGCTATCATCATTTTTCTCTTTAAAAAAATAATCCCTTGAAAGTGCTATTAAGCTCCCTTTCTGTCTCTGTTTTGAAAGGCAAATTTCCTGGATCTGCAGTACTGCTGTAATTCTCATATCATTCCTAGAGTCTTCCCTTTCTAATGGTAATAATAATGCACAGTAGATTTTTTTTCTCACTCTTAGCTTCTTCCTTACGAAATGCTGCTAAGTATGAAATACTGAAAGAGTTAAAAGGAACAATTAATTGGAATGAAGGGGTTATCTATCTCTAGCTTCAAACAAACAATGGATAAGTTGTCCTTAACTTATTGAGACATATGACTAAGTAGGATCTCTTGATTTCCATTATTAATAAAGCTCTGAGTCCTAAGGAGAAGTGCAAAACGAGAAACTCAACTTGCGTAAAAAACCCTGATTAAGACAATATAACAAACCATGATGTGAAATAATAGAATCAAATCCAAATCCACAATATATAAACCACAGCCAAAACGAAAAGATTTTTATCATAAGAGTTACGGCTTCCCAAGCCAGAGAAAGCTTTGCTATACTTCGAGAATCAACTAAAGGTGATAGATAGCAGGTATTCTGTAAGTTGCAAGAACAATTGAGTAGCTGCAGATTGCATAAATGTGTTGTGTCACATAATATCAAAGTTATTTGCAAAAATTGTACAATCTGGAATGCTTGGATATGAGACACAACAGTGTACTGAAACATACATTTATAAGAAAATGAGAGCAATCGTTAATATAAAAGGTATTTTGGGGATGCATTAAGTTAGCAGTGCTATCAAGGTTAAATAGGTAGAGTAAGTTCTTTTCGGTGAGCTACTTAGAATTGTGGTCATATACGTTTATACCTTATTTGCAAAATCTCATACCTCTTCTGTGTTTTCTGGTTTGCCTTACTTAGGATCTTCAAAGTCCCATGGGTAAATATTCATCAGGGGCAGATGTTGAGGGCTACTTCCCCTAAAACCTGCTGAACTGTACAGATTTTGCTAGTGCTACCAGGGGAAAGACTTCTCGGCCAAGGTAACTTTCCCATTGATGTTGCTCTTCCTCCTAAGTCTTCTTCCGCTCATTCCTTTCACATTTCCCTTGACTGACAAATACTCCTTGGGAATTTTTGATCCTTACATCTTCAGTCTTATATCAAATTTGGGGATTCGTCCTTCTTTCCTTTCTGGGGATGCTACACTTTAAAAGTATCCCAGACCTCTTATTTCCGAGGCCCCACTATCTTATTTGCACTTAAAGCAGAAAAGGCAGGTAAAGCTACACCTCTTTCAGCATTTGGTTGATCTGGGGTCTCAAACTCCCAAGGACACACCTCAGCTCGCGATATTAAAGGTTGCTGGAAGTTATTACTTGAGTTATAGGAGCCAGGCACATTTTCCTCAGAGGAAGATGTCTTTTTTTCCTGGTCTCCTATTTGGTTGAGATTTTCATTCTCTACTTTTGATGCTACAACTTTGGGGGGCAGTTCTTCATATTGCCCAGCACACACATTGGCTGCATAATGCTGACTGCCATTCTCATCTTTAGCTCTCCCTGTGGGAACCTGAGTCTTAGAAATCAGACGCTTCTCATCTTCAAAAAGGGACTGACCTTGGCTCTCCCAAGGGCACACCTCAGCTTTGTCTGTGCTCTTCTGATTGGATTGCTGACACAGTTCAGCTGCCTTAGGTTTGTGATGAGATTTCTCCTTTAAGGAAAAAATTGGGTTTTTCTCCATTTCAGAAGCTGCAATAGATACGTGTTTTTGAATTTTTGATTCTGAAGGCACAGGACCAGGGGTCAGGTCATAAATCTCCCAAGGGCACACTTCCCCTATGTCAAAGTTGTCCTTCATCTGGGTGGTACCTGGGCTCATATCAGAATTGGCAGTAGGGGGGTTGACCCTTTGTTGCTTCATAATCCCAGATTTCTGAGGTTTTCTTGGCTCATCCAAATGATTGGAGTTTTGGGGGGCAGAATCTTTAGTCTCTGTGTTATCTGGATTTGAGTATTTTCTGTTTGTCTCTTTCTCTTTTGGCAGAGGTTTCTGGGATTTGGCACGTTCTTCCACGCCTGATGTTTGAGTTTTCCCAGTTAATCCAAGAGTCTTCTCCTTGGCACTTGCTATGACACTGAGAGACTTTTGTAACATGGAGGTTCGTGGGTGCCCAGGCTTTTTCTCCGAGCTGAGATTGTGAGCGCTTGCTGACTTACACACCAAAGGCACAGACTCCATGGACTCAGCCTCACTGTTTTCTTTCAGTTTTTGTGTTAGTTTTTTGCCTGACAGAGACTCCAGTGTGGAATTTTCTGTAGCCTCGTCTTCTTGGCTCCCCGTTGGTAAGCTATTGGACTCCTCCGTTTGCTCTCTCACATGATCGTATGTGCTGTGGGATTTCTTTAGCGAGAAGACTCGGTTTTTCAGGGACTCCTCCTTGGGTTTCCCGGTGTTACCTGAAGACTCTTGTGGGTTCTTCCTGATGAGGGCAGTGCTTTTGGCCGTGCTGTGGTCTGTGACATCCTTGTCCTCTTTGGAACACTGCCTGCTGACCGTCTCTGGGATCTCAGTTATACGCCTCATGATGGAACGGCCTAAGCCCTTCTTAGAGCACCGCTTTTTCTGGAGGTGGGGGTTATTTGTGATCATCTTCTTCCTTTTATATATTTCCAACTGGGCATAGAGTTTCTTCAGCTCATCCTGCCAGAACAAGAGCAAATTCAAAGAGATGTGGAACTTAGTGTTTCAACCAGATAATGTCACTAAATGTAATCTGAATTCAATAAGCTTGAACTCTTTAGAGAAACTGTTCTACAGCTTTTCCTAACTCATCAGCTTTCTCCTCATTCTCACTTTCTGATTACTTTGTGTTTTTTTTCACACAGAGGTTGAACTTTAAGACATGAACACATCCATTGTCCTTCCTCGCTTCCAAGCACTTCGAACTTCTGAGTTGTGCGGACCAGAATGAGCCTGGACCATCACAAAACACAGCATATCGTCTACTGATAAACCACATCCCTGGAACAACATTGAAGTATCATGCAGCCATTGATAAAATTACACCAATGTCAGATTAGGTTTAGAGGACAATAGACCATCAAATACTAAAAGCATCTTCTTTCTCCAACTGCTGGTATATTGTCACAGATTATTTCAAATAATTCATACTCTCTGCTCACAGACCTATCCCACCTTTCCATCAGCAAAATGTCATAAACTGTATTAAGGAAAATGGATAACCAGTTCATCATTAGGGCTGCCAGTAAGTCAGCTGAGACTATCAAGATTGGCTTATGCATTCTAATTTATACCATGATTATACGTGTTAGGACTAGATTAGCTCTGCTTTTGATGTCTTTAATACTTACACAAACATTCATTCTCTCTCTCTCTAACACACAGATGCACACACGTGAGCACACATATGTACACCAACCCACACATGCTTGCCTGTATATATAAGGGCCTCAGCTGAAATAGGAAAGAAGAAATATTGTTATTACCCGAATGTCCTCTGGATCCAAGCTGTGTTCACTCCAGGCTGAATTGATACTGCTGTTCAGGTAGGATCCAGATCGGCCCATGTCTAGCTCATCTTCATATGCTTCTGTAGCAATGTCATCCCGTGGGTTATTGCTTGAATGTGAAAACTGTAATAGATATTCAATATGAGCTGTAGACATTAACTCATTGTAAGACACAACAATAATTTTCTAAAGGTTCTAATCTAATATCATTTCTTCAGCTTAGATGAATTCCTTCACTGAACTCTACAAAAAATGTGCTGCTGTTTGTGTTTTGCTTTCCACGTTACATGCTGGAGCTCTTAGTGAGGCAATATTAACACTGGGTTTGCTCTTTGACTCATTTTTCATCCTTGTCTTTTCTACAGGCTTACAGTGTTAACTTACATTACTCCTCTTCCATGATATTTGCATTTTGAAAATGAAAATAAGTAAAGGAATCCAAAGAAATATTCTCTAAGAGTAGCAATTTAGACCCACTGGCAGCTGATGGGAATATTTTTTTGAGCAGTGGGGTCTATCTCATGTTTGTGATTTGGCCTCACATAGGGGAGGCTGTCTTTCATCTATGGCCACGATCGGTCCTGATCACAGGAATGTGACTTTCAGCCTACTACACGTAGCTTCCAAAAAGCTACTTTCAAGACTCAGAGGACAGGAATCTGAATTCCAGCCTCATCTGTGTTGACAGTGAGATCTTAAACAAGTCATGGGAACTCTCTGGAGCACAGTGACCTCTCAGCCTAAAGAGCTCTGGGCTAGATGGCATCTAAGTGTAAAATTCGAAGATTCCCTGAAGTTACAGAATTTTTTTCTTAAGCTCATTATTCTCAAGTTCCTCCATTATATTTTGACATATTTTGATTATTTTCATGTGATCGTTGATATTTTTCAGTTTCACATACTCTTGCTATCTCTATTCTTCTTCAATTGGAAAAGTGAGGAAGAGTGATTTGGGTAAGCAACGGAAAGCAGGGAGAATAAAAAAAAATCCAGCCACATTTTGTACAATACATAAAGCAAGTGATTGTCCTATGAAAACTGACAGAACACGGGTTCTCTTCTCCCAGTTTGTCACCAGGTCAATAGTCCTTTAAAAAACTTAACAGATCACCCTCTAACGATAACGAGATATTTTCATGTGAACGTTTGCTAAAATATTCAGGTAGGAAAGTGGACATAAATATGAGATAACATGTGAAAGAGCAATTCTCTACTTAAGTAACAATGAATGTTTTGTAATTGGGACTGGCTGAGAAACCAAGAAACTGACGAATCTTTCCTTCACTCTTCTACTTAAGATCATGGTTCCCACATGCGCCATGAACCTAAGGCCAGAAAGATGAATAAAATAGAGTCCCTGTCCTCCACAATCTCACATGCTACTAGTTAGATCACCTGGAGGTTATGTATAAAAATGGAATTATTTTTCTTGAGCGAAGTCTTAGAGACGATCATGAGTTTAAGAAACAGTTATTTGTCAGATATTGTCCACTTCTTGCTTTATTATTTTTCCTTAGCACTTATCTCTAAGATACTATTTTAAATATTTATCTTCTTTATCTTTTCTGATTCTCTCTCCTCTCCTCTGGAATATAAGTACGATGGGAGCACAGATTTTTATCTGTTTATGACTCTTATTCCAGGATATAAAACAATGCTTAGAAAAGATCCTCAATAATTGAAGACATAATTCACATAATATAAAATTCTCAGTTTTAAATTGTACAATTCAGTGTTTTTTAGTATATTCACAAGGTTGTGCAACCATCACCACTATCTAATTCCGGAATATTTTCATCACCCCAAAAAGAAACCTTGAACTCCTTAAGCAGTCATTCCACTTCCCCTTTTCCCCAGCTTATGGCAGCCACTAACCTAAATCTCAATAGAGTTGCCTATTCTGGACATTTCACATAAATGGAATCATAATATATGAGCTTTTTGTGTCTGGCTTCTTTCACTTGGCATAATGTTTTCAAAGGTTTGTACAAGTTGTAGCATATATCAGTGCTTCATTCCTTTTTATTGATGAATAATATTCCATTGTATGGATAGACCACATTTTGTTTATACATTTATCAGTTGATGGACATTTGGGTTGTTTCCACTCTTTGGCTATTATGAATAGTACTGCTATGAACATTCATGTACAAATTTTTGTATGAACATATGTTTTCAATTCTCTTTGAAGCTCACTAACAATTTCTTGAATGAGTAAATAATAAAAGTGTTATATTATGCGAATCTAAAAATGGTTAAGATAAATTGCAGTAACAGATTAATACATAAAACTGTGGTTATTTGGTGTAATTCAACTAAGGAAGAAAACAGGCATTTTACTCTGTTTACAATTGTCTGGCCTTTTCAATCAGGTTGAATTCCAATGTTTTGGTTAATTGTGAGAGTTGAGGCAAAGCCTGAAGTAAAAGATAAGAAATCGCAATTCTTGTTCCAGCTGTGCTAATGTTATATTATGTGGCACTGATAAAGATATATAATGCTCTAATATGTTGTTTTTCTATGTGTCTAAGAGGAAAATCATGGTAATGCTGTAATTTGTATTATGTGTTTTTTCCCAAACCTCTGATATCATTTTATTTCATTCTCACCACCTTATTGCTATCACGTCATTGATGAGATCAGAAGTCTTGGCTAATGTTATATTGCACAGCTGGTCTGAGGTGGAGCACGTGTTCAGATTCCCTGTATTCGGAGTCTTAGCCCATTTGTCCCCAATTCATTATGCTGCTAGGTAAGTCTTTGTCAGAATTTATCCTTATTAAGCAAGATTCTTCTATACATAATATTATAATTATTTCTATTTACATAAAAAAGTCTCTAAATGTTTAAAACACAGTACTTCCCTGACTATGACTCTAAACAGGAAGATTCTTAGAATAGGAGAATTCTCTTTAAAAATGATCTTGATGTTAGGGCTACAATGAAAGCCCCCTTGAACTCATAATAATTAAAACAAAACTAGATATCAAAACATTTGGAAAAGGACTGAAACAGATGATGGATTTTGTACAAATTAAGGCATCTAAAAATTATGTGAGATGTTTAATAAATCCCCAAAGAAAACAGACACCTAGTTTCCTGAGGAGGGAGCTATAAAAACATTTTAGCATGTCAAGCAAACCTCCATGCCTCACTTTGCCTGTATTGCCAGATATTTTTAAAGGAGAAACAACTCCACGCGCATTTAAAATAATTGTCTTGCAAGAGGAAAAGTAATGTTAGAGGAATACCTTTGGAATCAAAAGCAACCCAATGGTGACTGTCACAGTCAGATGAGTATGTGCAAAATACAGCATCAGCATCCAGTCGGACTGAAGTCTTGAGGCAAGAACAAATCTGAAATGAGGATTCACCAAGTTAGCAATCTGACAAGATCTGGACTCAAAACACTAGGATACCTGGAAACTCTTTTCCTCAATGTATGAAAGAAAGAAAGAAAGAAAGGAAGGAAGGAAGGAAGGAAGGAAGAAAGAAAGAAAAAGAAATTGTATTGCTGTTTCTATAACATATATTTTCATCACAGAAGAATATGGGTCTAAATAACCCTAATTCAATGCATAAGATATGAACTCTTCATAATATATTATTTTAAATTATCAATAGTAAGAGAGACAGTATACATGTACACAATGTGCTAGACATTTCCTTAGATTATTATTTTGTATGTAAGTTGCATCTGCAAAGCAAAAGCAATGAACATGTGAATTCCAAAGACAAGTAGGTTACAAACTGGTGGTTTTGGGCAAATTTGCATTATAAGACATATCCAAATCACTCTTGATTCTAATAGTCTTCATTTAAAAATATTAATTAGAATTAAGAAAAAAAAAAACAGTGGGGAATTATCTGTCTTTGTGAATGATCCAGAGGTTTAAATGATAAACAGTGTAATGGATAAAATGAATATACTAATGGTTTGTAAAAAGCATGTTTTAAAATAAAAAATTTAGTTGGTATAAAGCATCAAATTATTTTAAAATAATTTAAAATGTAATATTTAAAATCTTATTATGGAATTTATAAAGTTGTGTTCCAGGAAGGCCCTGTAGGAAACATAGGTGGAAAAAATTCAGTACTGATGTCTACACTGGTAATTTTGGAATATTCTCATAAATCAATAGGTACATAAACTAAAACTCATGTTTTAAGGACTTGTCCTTATGCAGAAACCAGGTGTTGCGTTTATTAAGGTCATCTTGCAATTATATCCTTCTTTTAATTTTTTTCCATCCATTGTTTATGCATGAAAACAAAATATGAAATTTTATTGCTTTTGGAATGAGAGAATTAGCCTTTTGTTTCAATGATATACATCATCAAATTTGAAAAGCTAATATCCTAAGAAAATCTCATGATAAAATCATACAGCAAATATATATGAATCTAAAAATATAAGGAACTAATTTTTATATCTGTATTATACCACATTCATGACAAATTTACTAAGTAAATTAGAATTATTCATATTTAAAATGAAATTTCCATCAGAGGAAATTTCCTCATTTTCACCTCCATCCTGCAACCACCCCCTCCAAAGAAAACATCAAGCTAAACTGGAAGCTCAAGAGGTATCCAAAACGGAGAGATATCTTCCCTTGTGTCTGGAGACATAAAAAAAAAAAGACAAAAATACATAGAAGTGCAGAATGCTCATGATATTTCACATATAGCTAAAAAGGATTTTCTGGATTACCATCTTCTCTAACTCCTTTGTGAGAAAAGTGGTCTTATATTCGCCTTGAATATGACTGAATATTCATTTTGTTTAGGGATGAGATACTTTTGACATAGGCTGTGCTGGGTCAGGTGAGATATTTTTTAAGCACTGAAATAGGATCGTCATACTCAGTCACAAGGTACAGTGACTGAGGCATAGTATTGAGGCACAGAAGCAATATAAGACATGCCCTGAGCAGATAATACAACCTCAGTCTGCTGGGCCATGCCAGCACCGGAGCAGACAGTTACATCAAAGGAGATGGATTTCCAGTCTAAAAGCATCCTCAGGTACCGGGAATTCCTACCTCAAGCACCGGTACAATGAACTTTAAACTAGCCTGACAACATCTGGAAGAACGGTTACACATATTTTAAATTAAATTGGTAAATCTTCCAGAAAATAATTTTGAAGTATACTGACATCAATTACCCTTAAATTAATCAGCTTTTGATTACTACCAGGTTTTTTTAGTTTGCAGTTCTCACTAGAAATATCTTAAGAAAAATTGGATTTTGCAGGCGTTTTAAAGCTTCATTTTTTAAAAAAGAGTATTCCAACTTAAAAAAAAAGGTCTCAAAGTGAGGAGCATAGAAATATTTGAAAACAGAGGTTAAGAATAAAAGCAAACTTTTAAAAAGTCTTGCATGTTCCCAAAGGGTTGCTTTATGTTTAGTAGTAAAAATAAGTAAAGGATTAGAAAAGACTGGGCAAATGCCTTCTACATTATTTACCCTTCTAGACTTAATTCTTTTAATTTATTTTTGTTCAATCTGACAATTTGGTAAGAATGAAGGTAAATCTGTATATAATGTGTAGTCAATTTTTTACGTATATATAATTTTATATTTCATATTTTAAGCAGATAAGAAAGAGTATACACGCCTGATTGATAGAGACTATCTTTGCTGATGTTGGAAGACTTATTTAATATTATTTCATTCCAGGAAAAAATTACCAAGACAGATCCAGCTGATTTAATGATGTCATTGCTTCTTATTCTTGGACTTTATCAATATTGGAATCAAGCATATATGAATTGAATCCATGTGTAAATAAGAAATTGTGCATACTTGACAATGTTTACTGCCTATTACTTGCTCCCCACTAATCCCCAGTAAATCTGTAGATTTAATGCATTAAACTATAATTCCATCTTTGGTCCTTTATGGCCATGCAAATTAAATATCTCAGAGGGTAGCTAACATATACTGAATCTTTGAAGTCCATATGCCACAATCTAATTGAGTCTGGTCTATGTAGGAAGGTAAGTCAAATTTGGAACCTAAAATGTAGGGCTTCCCATTCAAGTTTGTTTAGGTTTGCTTAAAAAAATAACGAAGCCTACCAAGGCTGGTCACTCTTCTACTATTGGAAGTCCTCCCTGTTCAAAACTGATAGGGGTCCACACAGTTGCCTGGAAGAAAACTGATCTTGTGAGGATGGTACGTCTGCTCAACACCAAATCTACTGGGTTCAACATGAACAATTCAGTGAGAGCTCGTGTCTCCATGAGCCCAGCTCATAGTTTATATGATTCTTCTGGCTGGGCTGATAGGTTGTTTAGGACTCTGTAGGAAAGACTTAAGCAAAGTAAGAAAGCTGTTTTCAACGAGTATCTAACATATGTTTCGTATCTCCTTGGCCCAGTATTAAACCAGTATTTTCTGAGGTGTGGCTGCTGTCATCAAATGTCAGTTGAGGGTTGGGGGGCATTCCATGGTCAACTATGTTTGGAAAATGCTGGTTAAACAAAGTTAAGTAGGTTTCCTTACAGCAGGATTCTCGGTATGCTAGTGTGTGTTGTGGCATTCCTAAAAGGGAGCTATCAAATGCAATGTATCATAAATATACACACGGATATAAAAATATCTAAAAGTGACATACTGATATGTTAATAGTGTTTATCTTTGGGTGGTTGAATTAGGGAGTTTATTTTTTTCTTCATCATTTTATGGTTTGTCTGTAATGACCATCTACTGCCTTATTATTAAGAATTTTTTTAAAAGTTCATTAAAAAATAATTTACCTCACCTACTTCTGAAAGGACTTGGGCTGGTTGAGAGTTTAAAATCCATTGGGAAAACAGTTAATGATGAAAATTGAACAGAGCAAATTTTAACATAGAAAAGAATATAGATCAATTTAGGCAAGTGCTTTGAACAGATTTAATTTCTTGGGCAATTAATTTGGTTCTAAGAAATCGAGCAGCTAATTGTAGGGCAAAGTGGGAAACCCAACATAGCCACATTCTGACAACAGAAGACATTTAAACTCATCCATAATAAGCCTGCTTAGATGCTTACAACGCTTTAGACACTTTGTTAATATACCATTTAACTTATCACTGGTTCTGGAGATGCATGTTTGTTAGATCTTGAAACCTAGGTGTTAAATATTCTGGAAACAAACAACAAAAAAGCAGTTTTTCTTGGGAGATGGTTGTGGAGAGATGGAAAGGCTATGGAGCTCTGGCCCCACAACAAAGGGCTCTCTGGTGCTCACCATATTTTGGACTGATGTCACCCCCGCTCAGATCCTTGCCCTCTAGTCTGAGTAGAATTGAGAAACTATTCTTCTCTTTGCTTATCTATAATTTCATATTTCACTCTTCATTTTTACCCCCTTTTCTACTCCCTTTCTCTCTCCTCTCTCTCTTGAGATGGAACAAGACAAAGCAAGGAGGCAAATTTCCTTGATTCCTGGCCCCTTGATGGAGTTTCCAGGGTTGTCAGATGATAAATATCTCTTTTCCTTACTTAAAAGTTTAAAAAGTATACTAAGGGCCAACTGCTCTCTGGCATCATTTATTCCTAAAAGTGAAAGATATCATTTTATGACTATTGACTAAAGTGAGAGATGATAAATATCCTGCAAAATACCTCCCACCCCAACTCCCACTATTATTAATCTCTATCTTTCCACTGAGGGCAAAGATAAATACTCAAAATTCTAATTACATCCGTAGTGTGTCCTAACTTTTAATATATATCGAGCAATTGAATAACATCTTTTTGTTGCTTTTCAAATTATGGGATTACTTTTTTTGTTCTCACTGAGGACATTTTCATTTCATCTTCAAATACGAATCAGGTGAAAATTCTTGGAAGATAAGTCATACATATTTCATTTTGTTCACTTATCACAAGCCACTTTCTTCCTCCTTTGGGCTCATGGACTATAGAGACACATGCAGTATCAAAAAATAGAGGGCCAGGCTATACTTTCTTACCACAGAAAGTCATTGCTAAAACGTGATGATGACAAAACCCCACTGCACACAAAAATCCAGTCATCAGCTTGGAGTGATTTTTTGATTTGAATTCAGCAGAATTCATACACATAAGTTGTCTATTTAAGAATTAAGATTTTGAAATTATAAACCAGAACATTAAACATGAATGAAAACATAGACAATTTATCTATATCTACTTTATAATATAGGCATGTATTGCTTTATATCTTCAGAAAAAAAGCATTACAGTGACATTTCCATAAGTGGTTTAACATAATACAATAACATTGAGTTAACCTTCAGAATAAATGGAGTCAATAAACAGCACAGCAGACAGAACTAAGAACGGCAGAGTCTTTAAAAAAGAGCTATAGTCATTTCACCATTTCTGTGACAAAGAAATTAGTCAACTTATAAAACACTATCCCGTCTAAATCTTCCCATTACGCGTCTTATCCAATTTTGCTATTTAAATTAAACTGCAACACATCAGAAAAATAAAACAGTGATTTACTAGCTGTACAGATCACTTGCCTAATTGTATGGAATATAGCAGAGATAATGAGCTCATTGTGGACTGCAACAGCCATATAGCGAGGCTCGTGAAATGCTGATGGAACTGTCCGCACTGCATAGCAGAGATAAACACCCCACAGGAGGAATGCAAATTCAGCTGCGAGAAGAACAAAGAAAACAATTTTCCCTTAGTTTTACAGGTGAAGAAAAAAGTAAAATTTAAGTTCTTTAGAAGGCGTTTTGTACATATTATAGAAACATAAGTTTAATTAGAAATAGATGCATATGAAATGTCATTCATATATGAATATATAAACCATATATTTATTTTTAAACTTTATTCCGTATACAGAAGACTTTTCAAAGGTATACTTGGTTTTTCTGTTTTATTATTTTTTTAAAGAGTATTTGGGATCTCAGATTTTTTTGGGCTAATATCTAGCTTTTCCCTAAAACAACTGTAAAATAATTTTCCACATCCTTAACCTCAGCTTAAGATGTTCATAGAGCATCTGGGTCACAATAAAGTCATCAAGGCAACAAAGGCTTGCAATGTTTATATGCAGCTTATAGAAATTTAAATTCTGGTTCAATACATAAAGATATCCATTGTCAGAAATGTGAGAAAATAGGTTGCTAAACATCCAGCGGCATATTGTATAGATGAACCATTATTGCTTCACACATGACAGACATCACATCTTTCATGGGCAGTGTGCTGAAGGCTTAGTAAAAGTCACGATCACCACGTTTGTGGCTCAAACCAGAAGAGACAAGCACAGTGTGGCAGTTGAGGATTAGGACTTCAAAATCACACTAGACCGGATTATTCCCAATCTGGGACTAATTCCCGGGTCCATCCCTAACTAACTTTGCATAATCTGAGGCAATTTAAACTCTCTGACCACAGTTTCCTTATCTGGAAAATGAAGACGATAAAAGTACGTATTTCATGGAATTATTTGCTAATGAAATAAAATAATGGATATAAAGCACTTTCCTTAGTTTCTGACATAGTAAATGGTGGCTAAACAAACAAACAAATAAATAAGTAAATAAAAACACAGTAGATGTTAAATAAATGGTTCTTATTAATAAACATCTCATTTGACTTTTTCTCAAACTGAACATTGCTATTTAACTCATTCTGACCAATAACTGTTACAATCCATTTTAATCTGTTTTAGGAACATGATTTCACTGGAAGATAATATCTAATTAAGAAGAAGAAAGCTCTAATTTGGAGAAAACATTTCATCAAATGCATTACCTACAGGTAACCTACTTATATACAGAAACACTGATTTCCATTTGCATATGCCGAGATGTTTTACCTGCTAAAGTTTCAGCACATTTCTACTGGTATTTAAACAATAGGTGGTGCCCTAATTATAGAACATCCCTTCAGTAAACGTACCTGTCAAGAGTTACTTTAAAACCCTGATGTGGTCAGAAGCCAAAGAAAAAAATAAACCTCCCTCAAAGTTCTCCATGAGATTTAGCAGAGGTCCCAATTATTCAGCATGTTGGCTACTGGCTTTGTGCTGTGAATGTTCTTTCCAGCCAAGCTCTACTGGATCAAGAAAGCAAATCAGGAAATGCCAAGGTCTTCATGCATAACTTTCTTTCCTAACTCTTGTACATACTTCTTGTCCATGGCACTACTATTGCCTCTTTACCCAGGTTTGAAATCTCAGAGCCACCTTTCATTGACACATTTCTCCTTTGAATTATTTTTCATATGTATCATTCCTCTCAATGCTCACAGTTACAATCCTTGCCTAAGCCCTTATCAGTTCACTCCTTATTTGTTACAATTATTTTCCAATTGCTCCATCTAAACCTGGTTTCACCCTGTGTTAATCCATTCTTCGTAACAGGGACAGGTTGATTTTTATGAAACTCGACTTTGATCATGTCAGGATTTGTCCAAATCTCTGCCAGTCCATTTGGGCTGACTAATTCAAATTTCCTTTAGAAGATTCATTCATACTTACTTAGGACTCTGGAAATAATTCCTGTCCCAAAATGAAGACTAGATGGTGTTCCTGCCAGAGCAACATGACCTCATTTTCAAGACTTTCTTGCTGTCCAGGCTTCATGTTACCTGTCCACATTGCTTGGCCTTATTCTTTCGTACTTGTATATTTCCTAGACTCTGACTTCTTGTCTAGCCTCTGATGCTAAACTCAGCCTTTTGAGAGGTATTGCATGCATCTTCATTCAGAAATCTTCAGCGGCTCACTATTATTTTATAAATGCTTGGCCCTGGCATTCCTAGCTCCCTATGACTTCACGTTATATATCCAACATCGTCTCCCAACACTTTCCAGAACAAACTCTGAGCTGACCCAGGAAGACTCGCTGTCCTCTGAATGCTCCAAAGATTCTTCTTCCTTCTGAGTCTTTGTTCGTGCCGTTGTTCACACAAGAAATCTCCTCTCACTCACACATCCAAGTCTTAACCAACTTTTCAATGTCCAATTCAGGTCCTACCCCCATCAGAAGGCCACCTGAAGTGGTTCTAACTTACATTGAATTTTCCTCCATCTAATCTTTTATGGTTTTTAACTATCTATACTGCACAATGCACAGAATAATGCCACACAATATATAACTGCGAGAAAATTGTTCATGGGCTCCATGGCCCCAACTAGTTATGACCTCCTTCAGGCAGGAATTGAGTCTTTCAATTATTTTTTTCTGCCTTTGTCCACATAGATGATAGCAACAGTACTGAGCACACATAGATAAGATTTAATAAATATTTGTTGAATTGAATCAATATAAATGATATCAGCTCCATGCTATTAGAGATGTAGACTTTCTGTTACTTTGCCTTTCCATCTAACATTGCAGGGCTTATACGTGATCTGAAGATCATACTGGCATTCTTATTAATAGTGGCAAATGCTATTTACTGATGGACCACTAAATGTGTGGTACTGTGCTTGGTGCTCAAGAATGGTGAATGCAGAAACGTTATTAAACAAAACTAGCACAAAAATTTGCTGTAATTGAAGGATTTACATGTAGCTGAATTGTAAAAACCCCATCTCCTGCAACTTGTAGTGTTTTTATATAATGTTATACTGAAGACTTAAAAAAAGGAAAGTAGTTATCAGGTTAATTAGTCTGCTACAATGGAGAATTATATTTAAAAATATAAGACAAGATTCCTCCTAATAGCTAAGCTGAACATTAAAATCATTTCATTAGCAATATCAAACAATATGCTCTAGCTGAAAAACAATTTATTATTCAAAGTACCAATTAAACTAAATGTGATATATAAAAGTTGCACTTAGGAGAAAAAAATCAGTTTCATATAATTAACTTCAGACTAACACTGCAATTAGTAAAGAAAATATGCAGATGTTACCAAATTTTCCAGTGTTATTACGTGGGAGTTGAAATATGTGTTGTGCTTCTGCTTCAGAAAATAATTTCTGGTGTTAAATGATTTTGATGGGAGGCATGAGTATAGTTAAAAAGGGAATTGCATTTATATTTAAAGATTCAAATAGGGCTTTCTGAAAACTGAGATATTTTATTTTTAATATATAAGGGATAATACTCAATTTAAAAGTTAGCTACCATAGCCTTTAAAAAATCAATATGCCATTATGGAAGCAATTTTAGGTTATCTTTCCAAAGGTCCGGGTCAAGCAAAGAAGTGAGAATTAATATAAACTCTTTGACACTGAAGATGCCCCAGCTCTGTGATCTCTGAACACCCACAAGGGCTGGGAGAAAACAACTTCTGAATGCAATGTCTCTCCAGCTGTGGTAGCCTGCTTTGCCTTGTTGCAAAGGCATTCTGTGTTAATAACATTTTACACTTCTTATCCCCTTTAAAAATTACTTTTACATGGCACAAATAAATACCGAAATGAAGCATTTAGGTTTCATTTTCCCAGTGTTTCTTTTAATGTCCTCTTCTGTTTTTCTCTAAATGCTATCCACTTAGAAAATTCGTGGTCAGAGTAAACTTGTTCTGTTTTTGTTGTACTAACATGACGGGCAGCACAGAAGTTACCATTGAGTATTAACTCAAATAACTTCAGTAAAGCTGGAGAAGAGCTCAAACTCCAGTGTTGGAGGATTCAACTGGCATCCGGAAGCCATGATATTCTGGAGGCTTACTTGTCTTTTCTTTGGTTAAAATAAGGACAATTATGAGAGTTACAATGATTAAAACAACGAGGATGATACTTCTGATAGAATTTTAAAGCTAAAAGCAACTTTATTAGATCATGGAGTCTGGGGGTACATTTCTGAGTGTGTGTGTGTCTGGGAAGGGAGGCGGTTGGCGAGTTGCTGTTAATCTGCTTGCTGCGAAGTCAGTTTATTCGGCTTCGGGATAGAGAAGCATGGAGAAGAAGGCGGTGTTGCAATGTATTTCACAACTAGGATCATGGAGGCAGGAATGTGTGTCCCCTTCTCAGCTCTCTGGAAGCAGCCACCCCCAGGGATGGGCAGAGCTGGGCCACAGGACATGCCTGTGGACAACCCCATTCTACCACAGCTGCACTCATTGTGTTGGGAGCAGAATAGGGCCGGGCACCCGGGTCTCCTTAGTTCCTGACCAGTGTTCTCTAAATTACATCCTTGAGTCAAGGTTTGCTTTTGCTCAATTACTAACAGAGACATAGACAAAACCCTGGGAAATATTTTTCCATCTAATTGAAGAAAATAAATATTTTTCCAAGCAATGATTATTTTTATTTTAAACAACTTATATGCTAATTAGAATTATCCAGTGGTAGTGAGAGGAGTTCCACTCAGAGGTACTTTTCGTCCCTCAATCTGACTTTGAAGCTAACATCTGTTGAATGAGCCAGGCACTGTGCTAAATGAATTTTACACATTATCTACATTTATGAAGGTTTTATTGTAGAATTGTGACTGTTTTAAAAACACTGGGGCAAAATTTTGAATGCTCCAGTTTCAAGTTTGGGTTAGAGATACTGTGTAGTCATACTAAGGAACACTATTGTTAATCATAGGGACTATGTGTACATCATACAGTGACTTGATTGTTCTATTCTCTTACCGCTCAGGGCTGGTTCTGAGGCAAGAACTGCTATGAACGGTCACCATTTGTATGCTGGCTTTTCTTTATGGCTTCCTTTCATTCTCGACAGCTTGAATCAGGTTTTTCACAATCTCTACTGCATCTTAAGTGAGAAAGTTAGAGAAGGTGTACTTTTCTCTCTCTCTGGTATATGCACTTAAGATTTTTAAAGTTCGACATGGGGTGACAGAAATTAGTGAAATTCAGCTACTTCAGATTTTATGGACACACATTAAAGATCATGAATGTGAGAAGAGCTCACAAAGAAGGAATAAGATGAGGGAGCTCTCAGGGCATGGGGTCAATGCCAGTCAGCAAGCTGTGTTTTCCAGGAAGTGTTCCTTCTGATTCCCTCTCCTGGTCATTTGCATGCATATTATTTGGGGAGGGAGTTGGAATTGGGATTATTTGTTACCACTTTAAAAATGTCTTTAAAATTTTCAATCGTTATGAAGGACTGATAGCATTGACAATTATTTGCCTTTGCTTGGCCTACATCACTAGAAACCCATACACACTTTTTTTTTTTTTTTTTTGGTGAGGAAGATTAGCCCTGAGCTAACATCTGTTGCCAATCTTGCTTGAGGAAGATTGTTCCTGAGCTCACATCTGTGACAATCTTCCTCTATTTTGTATGTGGGATGCCACCACAGCATGGCTTGATGAGTGGTGTATAGGTCTGCATCCAGGATCCGAATCTACAAGTACTTGGCCAAGGAAGCGGAGCACGTGAACTTAACCACTATGCCATCGGGCTGGCCCTCCCCACCATTTTTTTTTTTTTTGAGGAAGATTTTCCCTGAGCTAACTACTGCAAATCCTCCTCTTTTTGCTGAGAAAGACTGGCCCTGAGCTAACATCCATGCCCATCTTCCTCTACTTTATATGTGGGACGCCTACTACAGCATGGCATGCAAAGTGGTGCCATCGTCCACACCCGGGATCCGAACCAGCGAACCCCAGGCTGCCGAGAAGCAGAACGTGCAAACTTAACCTCTGCGCCACCGGGCTGGCCCTCCCCACCCTTTTTGAAGGGCTGAATGGTTTTAGAATGATTGTGGTGGGGGTTATATTTTTGTTTATTTATATTCCACCTCTGGGGAAAAATATTTCACTTCTTTTAGGTGTCCTTATTTGTATGATGCTAAAGGGCAAAGAGAAAGAATAAATTTATTTATTTCATATCTTAATTTTATACTTACAGTGCCACTTTCTCTTTTGGAAGTTAGAGAAATTTTTTTTTTAAAGATTTTACTTTTCTTTTTTCTCCCAAAGTCCCCTGGTACATAGTTGTATATTTTTTAGTTGTGGGTCCTTCTGGTTGTGACATGTGGGATGACACCTCAGTGTGGCCTGATGAATGGTGCCATGTCCGCACCCAGGATCCAAACCAGTGAAACCCTGGGCCTCCGAAGCGGAGCACACGAAGTTAACCACTTGGCCACGGGCCAGCCAGAAGTTAGAGAAATTTTAACTTCCTTGTTCAGTTTACAGCTTATAAAATCTTTGAGGCTATTTTGCTGAGTTAGGCTTGGCTCAGGACATTGCTTGACCACTGAGTGAGGGGTTCATGTGGTCATTACAAATCTGCCATTCCGCTGGCCAAATGTTCTCCTTCTCATGTAAGTTATCCCAGGGCTTTGACTGCTTTGGAGAATGGGTTTCAGTGAGCCAGAACAGGGGAAACTCACAAGCCTTTCTACTCCTACATATTCTAATCTCAGAAGAAATGATAGCACCAGGCTCTTCTCTTTATGATGACTGCAGAAATCAGAATTGGTGGGGCTTTAAGAACACATTGGATCTTGTAGTCCATATGGATTAGCAGCTTGTTGTTTAAACTATGACAGTCCTTTTAATACAAGGAAAAGATCTGCCAAAATCTTCTTGACAACTGAGTTAATCTATAGGATATTCCTGTTAAAGCGACAAAAGACAGCTTTTTTTCCTTCTTAATGTTTTTTCCTGCTTTAAATTCCCAGGGTCCACAGGGGAGCTGAAACTCCTTAGAAGAAATTATGATCAGCACAGATATCTTAACTGCTCTCGCTCCATGACCTTCAGGTGCTGTCCCAAGACAGTCCCCACCCCATCACAAAATTTCTTTAACTTCCAGAAAGAAAAATGGCACTGTAAGTATAAAGTTAAGGTACAAAATAAATTAATTTATCCTTTCTCTCAGCCTTTTAGCATCATATAAATAACTACTCCTCAAAGAAGTAAAATATTTTTCAGAAGAGGTGGTATATAAAAAAACAAGAAAATAAGTCAGTGAAAACACTCAAGCAAGACCTTCAAAAGGTGTGCGTAAGCTCCTAGCAATGTAGCCCAAGCCAAGGCAATACACTGTCAACATGGTCAGGCTTTTATCCTTTGATTGAAAATTAAAAATACATTTTTAAAAATGGTAACAAGTGATGCAGCATCGATTAAGGCATATGGTACATTAGAATAAAAGGTGTATGTAAATGAACCTAGATCATGAACATTAATCTAAGTCAGAGGAAGAGGAAGTCTAATCTACTTTCCCCAATACTCATTAAACGGTGCTTATATCACATTTCACCTGTCATAATATAGACCAATCTGTTAGGGTAATTAAGTATTTAAATCCTTAGAAACAATTGCTGTTTTAGAATTTCCCTATATAGCTCAGTGAGAGAGCTACCGGATTCTCAGTTCCTTCTAAACATTGGCATACACTTAATTAAATTACCGAACACACTGTTTGTGTTGTGTATTTAAAATATTACACCAGGAAGGAGGAGAACAAAGAAGAAGAACATGTCAATGAAGAAGAGGAAAGTAAAGATTATATTTTCTGTAGTGAAAATATTCCATGTGAAATTCATGGAGTTAGTACATTTGAACAGTGGGGAAATCAATGCTGGAATTCTCTGAAAGCAACCAAATATTTTAAGATTCCCAAAGAAAATGTGAACACAACTTTATCATACATGTTTAATTATGGCTTAGATTTTTCTCTATGTCTTTCTTTCAAATTCAGCAAATAAAATATAAAGCACACTCTACGGAGTTTCCAGAACCATGATACCTCATGTGCTGGTGGACTTTTCACAATGAAGAGATGGGGAAGATCTTAATTTACAAAAAAGTCCTTGTCAGGGAATAGTTGCTTCTGTAAGAAACCAAGGAAACATTTCAGTGCTTGCCCAGATCTGCAGTAAAGTTTGGTGCAGACTTAGCCATGGAATGGAAGTTCTATATGTCTTGACGTTACCATCAATCAGTCACTTTTCTGCAGTCTTTTCGTTGTTTCTTGTAGGTAAGAATCTGCCCACTTACTCTAACTTATCTCGGTCATTGGCACTGCTTCGGTATCTTCAGTCCATGTTCTGAATGTGTAGTCAGAAATGGACTGCTAACCAACTAAACACACTAAAGAATGACCTCTGCCGTATCACAACCTCTGCTGCTAAATGTATGTAGTCCAAACTTGGAAGCCCTATATTGGAGGACCCTGCTGACAAGCTCTAAATCTAGGTGGAAAGATGTGGTCTTACTGACTCTAGGGGTGAATTATAAAGGTAATTAAGGCACGAGAAGTCAACTCTACTCATTTGTCAGTTTATTGCAACCAATTGGGAAACTCATTGGGTAATAAAGTTTTAACTTTTTAACCATGATAATTTTATGGCTATTGTGAAAAATCCTGAACATAGATAATAGATTACCAACTTACCAACTATGGTAAATAGATTTATAAAAAAAAATCTATCATATTGCCAACATTTTTCAAAATGAGTACGACTTGGGATACTTATTTGCTTTCTCCATTAATTTAGGAGAATGTTTCCCAATACCAACTCTATTCTTTACATAGCTCTAGGAGGATGGTGAAATAATAAAATTTTTTATCCAAAGCAAATCAGTTTTATCCTCCTTCAATATTTATAAATGCACTATGCAATATTTTTAAAATTATAATTCTGATTTGCCATGCCAAATTTATACCAATTTCTTATTTTGACTTGAACAAGTCAGAGGAATTTCATAAAAGGGGGGATTGCCAATTTAGTTTTTACAATTTGTTCAAAAACAGCTCCCCAAATTTGAAAATATACTTTTACTATTACAATGAATTTGGGAACAATGTGTAACTCCTAGAATTTTAGCTTTAATGTGTGTCCTCACACAGGTCCAATCCTGACCGTAGAAAAATATTACAAGATAAAGGGAGCTGGGCTTATTCTTTGTTCTTCCAGCAAATATTTACCAAGAGCCTACAACTGACAGACACTTTGTTAGGTGTTGAGGACATAGCGTGAACAATCTAGGCAATGTTGCTGAGGAGCACATAGCCACTAGGTTGGGAGAGGAAAGAGGGGTGAGCAGATGTAAGAGTCCTTTCTTTTGCCTTCAGTGAGCTACAGATAATATATTTAAACATACTCAGAAAAATTCAAAGTGCTGAGTCACATAATGATGAATAGCATAAATGTTACAGTATTATTTTTATAATAGATATAGATGATTCCCAAAGAGGTATGGCAGTTTGTCGTTATAGGAATTCTAGTCTGATCTGGTAATATTTGGGAACATCCAAATTTTGAAATTCTCTTTCTATCAGAGAGAATAAAATCATTTTTAAAAAAATAGACTATTGGACCTGTAAAACACTTCTCACATTGTCCAATGTTCGTCTGTCTTCCACAGTCACAATGTTTATATCCTTATTTGTTTTCCATTAAAGCTTACCTCACAATGTTTTATACAGGACATTGACTATTGAAAATTATAAATAGATATAAATAACAAAGGGATTCTGAGTCATTTTTCTTCCCTGTCTCTGTTTTCAAGTATTTTCTCAAGGAAGAAACTGAGACTCATAGAGGTTCAGAGATTTTTTTTTTTTTTAAATTTATCACCTAAGTTTTTTTAAAGATTTTTTATTTTTCCTTTTTCTCCCCAAAGCCCCCCGGTACATAGTTGTATATTCTTCGTTGTGGGTCCTTCTAGTTGTGGCATGTGGGACGCTGCCTCAGCGTGGTCTGACGAGCAGTGCCATGTCCGCGCCCAAGATTCGAACCAACGAAACACTGGGCCGCCTGCAGCAGAGCGCACGAACTTAACCACTCGGCCATGGGGCCAGCCCCAAGGTTCAGAGATTTTTTCCAAGCAGTTATCTATACCTGTTTCCTGCTTCTGAAACATTTATGGCGGGAAGTCACCTACCTGAGCCGTTTTGGAGCAGCCCTGTGCAGGAACAAAAATAGAATGGGCCCATTCTTTAAATTTATGATCCAAATTTCCAACTAGAGTTACTTCAGAGGAAAAACTAGTACTGTAGTCTTTTAAAGGGTTCTTTATTTTGTATTTTTTACAAATAGATTGTTTTTGACAGGTAAAGTTGATCCAGAATGCATGTTGGCTAATATATTAACCCTCACTTTTTCTTTGTTTCTAAATTGACTCGATGCCAATGTAAGTATACACAGCTTCTTGACAAGGTTTTCCAGAACCTCAAGGTAAAACCTGTCTTCTCTCCACAGCCTCTCCTCTACACAGAAACATTTCTGCTTAGGAAATAGGGAATAATTTAGTGGGTTTTTTTTTTCTGCTTTTTCTCCCTAAATCTCTCCAGTATATAGTTGTGAGTTTTAGTTGTAGGTCCTTCTAGTTGTGGCATGTGGGATGCTGCCTCAACGTTGCCTGATGAGCGGTGCCACGTCCGTGCCCCGGATCCGAACCAGCGAAACCCTGGGCCGCTGAAGCAGAGCGCGCGAACTTAACCACTCGGCCATGGGGCCGGCCCCCAATAATTTAGTTTTCAGTACAGGCTTATTTTTGGCTGACTGAAGATATATGAATTTCAAAATGATGCTTATAGAAATACATGAGAACTGAGAAGAGGCATATGCTACACATTAGGAAACACTGAATTAAGGGAAGTTAAGTATAGAATATATAATGCCACATGATGAAAGAGAAATAAATGAAATTGCTGTCGGGTTGTGTGAAAAAAATTACAGCAACCATGTGTCTCCAATTTCTCAAGACAGTGCTAATTTCAAATATTTGTTCCTGTTGTTAAATCCTGTGTCCTGACTTCTCTTTAGAGAATTGTGTCACTGCAGAAAAAGTGTATTATTGAAACTAAGGTGTTCCAGTAGCTTATAGGAGCAAAACAATGACTGGGAGGTAACAAAAATCCCACCAAACATTTAAATTCCTCTTACCTCTTGGTCTCTGCACCTTATCATGGTCTTTTATTTTCTAAGAGACTTTAACGTTGTTTAACACCTTTGGGAGTATTAGCTTAACTAATGCCTGCCTCTCAAGTCTTGCTACTTCCATCTCACTCCTAAAGCCATGACCTGGATCTTCCCATCGTGATCAGTCTCTTCTCGGAGCTTCTCTCTACCTCCTTATCTTTTTTGAATTTAATTTAATTTTTTTAAAATTTTTTTTTCAGATGTACATCATATTTCAAATTCTGTATACATTACATCCTGTTCACCACCCGAACACTAATTATAGCGCGTCCCCTCACATGTGACCCTAATCACCCCTTTTGCCCTCCCCCCTGCCCCCTTCCCCAATGGTAACCACCAGTCCAATCTCCAATGCTATGTGTTTTTTTTTTTTTGTCGTTTTTATCTTCTACTTATAAGTGAGATCATATGGTATTTGACTTTCCCCTTCTGATCTACCTCCTTATCTTAACTGAGACCTGGTTGCTGTCCTAGGAACCGCATTGCCTGCAGCCCTCTCAAGCTATGGATCTTTATTCTCTCTTGTGCTTCCCACCTCAGGGCTGGCAGATGAGTGCAGAGTCCTCCTTGCTCTCTTTGTCCCCTTCCCTGGTATTATCCACAATTAATGTATTTTAAAATGCCCACTTTTTTCATAGTTCCTTCCTTGCTAGTGGAAAAATTTGCTACCTGGTGAACTTTCTCTCTAGAGGAAAGCAGAATTTAGTGGGAGTAAAGTACAAAAAAACACCCCATGATCTTAAAGAACTATTGTAGAAGGAAGAGTTAAACAAATAAACCAGGAGAGAAAGTTACAGTCAGAATGAAAATTAATTCTTCAATGAGTAACTTGGGAGGGAGGAGAGTTTCAGATGACAGAAAAGTCACATAAAGTGAGAGAGGTCACAGGAGATGAGGGGGTCATTGCTGGATGAGTGTGGCACAGGAGTTAGCTTCGATAATATAAGAGAGAAGAAATAAGAATGGGTAGGAATATAGGAAGATTGACAGATATGTAGGCAAGAATTGGAAGACACTCCTATCTGATGGCTCCTACTTACTTTCTCAAGTAGATGTCATTTAAGACAAAAGAGAAACATGGGTAGTTTGGAGATGTGAAGGGAGGCAATAATACAAGATTTGAAATGATCATTGTGAAGAATGTTCTAGTGGTGGGTCAGGGGAAACAGCACGAGTGTTACGGAACCCAGAGCACAACTGAGATAAGTGATCATTGTGTTCTATTAGGATAAGTGATCATTGTGTTCTATTAGGTTCAGCCGATTACTTCCTCTGAGTCAGTTGTTCTGTACTTTAGAGTAACATCAGCATCACCTAGAGGGCTTGTTAAACACAGATGGCTTGGCCCCGCTACTCCAGAGTGTCTGATTGAGGGAGTCTGGAGATGGGCCTAGGAATTTGTATTTCTGGCAGCTTCCCAGGTGCTGTTGCTGGTTCTGAGATGGCAATTTGAGAACCACTGCTCTAAGTCTCCTTTGTAATGATTCCAACTCCAAAATCCCTGAATTTGGTAAATTTCACTTAAAAAATATACATCCTAAAAGCAATCTAGACTGAACTTACTGATTCATCACATCGCTTACCTGGTTCCCCAAATGCCTCTAATATGTTTTCAAGACTCTCAATAAACTTAACCATGCAGCTTTATTCACCACGGGTTCCAGCATCATCCTCTTTCCTGGTTAGGCATTTCTTTCACGTTTCATACAATTCCCTCCTCCTTCATCTGCCATTCCTATCACCATTCCTACCAAAGTGAATGTTCTCTACACCTCTTTACGATAATCTAAATGTTATCCATGGCTCAAAGAACTTCTTCTTTATAAAGATCCCTGGGTTCCAGTCCGAACTGTGGTCTTCCTTTACTGAACTACGATTGTACCAAGAGTCTTTACCACCTACGTCTGCTTTTTAATAATTTTTAACAATTCTCATCTATCCATATAAACCAATAATAAGCTACCTGGTGAGAAGAATAAGGCTTTTAATCATTTTGCATCTCTCATAAAGTGTTCAAAACAGTACTAGAGAAATTATTGGTACTCAGTGGATCTTAATTATTGTATAAAATTCTTCCTTATTTATAAAGTTCATATAAAATTAAATGCAAGTAAATACCAGTTACGTATTCCATTTTTTCTACATAGTGATCACAAATGTGATCTTTAGAGAGCAAAATAAATTTTTAAAAGGTCTAGAATACATCTCAAAACCATGTGTAAAAAAATGCTAAATGAATAGGCCATGCTTTCCTCTTGTTTTTTCCTTATCCAATGATGCCTCATCATGTATTTTCAGTATTATATTTTTTGTAAAACAGAAAAGAAATATAGCAGGTTTCTCTTCACAGTAATACAGGGAAGTTACTTTTCCTACTTTGGTTAACTTGAATTGAAGAATATAAAATAATGTTAGAGATTTTTATCAAGTGGAAATTTTATATCTATACAATTTGTTTAATTTTCATGTCCAGACTAACGTCAGAATCAGAATTGCTTCCTACCTTAGTTCTATGCGTTATTTTCTGACATCGATATCTACTGATATGGGTCTACTGATGTCATTTGATAGCTTCTTTGATATTCATCAAAATACAATGATTGGCTTTATATATAGTCATTATAATCATTCCCTGTACTTACTCACATTGCTTTATTATTACAGATATCAGGCCTATAAGATTCCTAAAAATCTTGGCCAAAAAAATATTATTCCATTTAAGCTGTACACTAAATACACATTTTGTTAGCTTCTAGGAAAATTTACCTAGCAAAATACTAAAAAAATTTATTTAGCAAGATATTAAATGTAAATGTTCAACCAACAATTGCCAAATGTCGTGGAGACAGAAAATAGGAATTAAACTCGTGTTTATTTTTGACATCTTCCAAATAAAATGAAGATTTGTCCTGTGGCTTACTGAGGGAGAACAACAACAAAATAATACAGGTCTGTTTTCATTCTTTTTTCTGTATCTTTGGAAGCTTAGCTTAAAATAGCCTAATATTAAACAACAGAAAAATTCCTATGGATTTCTCTTCTTAATTTTTCAAAAAATTTGCCAGAAAGATAATCTGTGTTTTTGGCTCAAATCATCCTGTGGTTCTTCCAAGTTCTCCAGCATCTGAGACACATAACTCTTACTCCTCCCAACAAGCATGGCTCTGTTTTTACGTAACACTAGACCTCTGGGGAGTTCCTAATAAATTATATTTAGAGGAAAGATAGATTAATTAGAAATTTTGCAGAGAAAATCTCTTCACAAGGAGTGCCCTAGATACCAAGTCTGATATATCATTGGACCAAAACTGTATAAAAAATACCTGCTTGCTTCCTTTTTTTTTTCCCAACTAAAGAAATAAGTCAAGAGAATAGCTACTGTTAATCAAATAAGATCACACTGATAAGATGGAATGCAGAAAGTCTCTTTGTAGCAAAGAAGTTGCCTTTATTTACTGCATTTCTCTTTCATGATTTACTTTATTACATTTTTCTCAACAAAGCTACATACTTTGAAAAAAGAATGGAAACTTCCAGAAAAAAAGGTTGCATTCTGTATGTCATTATTGTCCTTTTCATAATATTGTTTTACCAAAACCTTATTAGGTAAAATTCCTTTAGGCTCTGTGAAAGGGTTTGGCAAGGCTTCTAAAGAGGTCCATTTTAATGTTACTGGCAAAAGGACAGGACAATCACATGAAATAAGTGACCACATACCAACTGCTGTCATGTAATCCCAGCGCTCAATGAGGCACATGTTGAAGATGAGGTGATCAGATGTTTGCCCTTGGCCAATAAGCGAAATCTGCCTCTCCAAATTCTGACAAACAGATGAAGTCCAGCCAATGAGAAACCAAAATACTACCAGGAGTATTACGGCCAGCATCCTCATGACCCGTCCACCAGTCATATATGGAATCCGTTGGGCTGTTCGTGAAAGAAACACCTTCAAAACCCTGGAAAGGTAAGACATCAAAATGTGAAGGCAAATCTAATACTGAGAAAGTGAAACTCTAAAATATCTTATTTTTCTAGGAAAAACTTGTACCCACCAAAACCTACTTCTGCAGAGTTTTAACATGAGAAGAACCAGAAATAGTATTGCTCATATTCTCACTTAATTTCATTCTAGTTTATCTTCCAATATAAGAACAAAAATCCAGCATTAGAGGCCAGCGAGTCAATAGATTTGTATAGAGAGGAATTCTTTCGACTACGTCTCAAAGAAATATTAAGATATTTCAAGGAAAGTTCTCAGGACCTTAGAAAGACCTATAGGCAAACACTGCTCGGAAGGGTTTCTGAGGGATCAAAAAATAGTCCTGAAAATGGGTAGTTGAATTTTACAATGTTATACTAAATCAAAAGCTTGCTTGAACCAGTTATTTTTTTAGTAGTAGAATGTTATAAAAGGTATTTTTCTGAAAATCATTTTATATGACCCCCCTTCATAGTCATTTTATCACATTACCAAAAATAATGATGAAATAAGTATGAAAACCATGAAGGGGAAATTTAAATACTAGGGTAACTGAATACGAGCATTGCATTAAGGAAGAATATTGGGATGACCTATAAGAAATTTAGTGATTAAAAAAATTTTTTTTTCTGTGTATATGACTCAAATGAGTAGCCAGGGTTGAGAACTACTCGATTAGATGCTATCTAACAACTGTTGCATCTCTGTTGTGTGAAGACAAAGTCCAACCTTACAGCAGGGCTCCTTTCATCTAGCTATTCTTTAATTTCATCTCCAGAATACTCTCAGTTGATTTTAACTCCCCACACCCATTCTCATATTTTACGTCTTAAAATTGTGACTTCACAAACCACCATGTGTGGTTTATGATTCTATGAGGGAATCCATAATCAATTTCCAAAAGGCAAAAATAAATTCATTTTCCCAACTTTTCTATTCCCTCCTCCCTCTCATTCTTTCAACATTTTTAATGAAGTATTCATATGAATTCTTCATAAAAATCATTATCAATCCAGAAATGAAACAAACACACCTGAAAGAGCTTAAATGTATTATGCCATGTTTTCTCTCTCTATAGACCTTTGGTAGCGCTCCCTGAATTAACATAATACATCCAGTAAAAAAAGTTATTTTCCAGCAGATTCCTATTTATCCTTTCCCCCCATATCTTTAACTCTGTTGTCCTTCATCTAACACACAGGACGAAGTTACTTAATTCTGAATAAAATACTTATCCTCAATTTTTCTGTAGAACAACGTCAGAAAGATATTAGTATAAAATAAGAGGACAACAGAAGGTCTCTTTAACTGCTCTCCTTTTAACCAGTTCACTAGATTAACAGTTATTCTCCGTGTCCTTTGTGAAACATATTGAGTACTGCCCACGTTCTGCTGAACGCTGGCACTGGCAGCTAATGGCAGCAGTCTACTGTGCCTCAAACACTTCTGCTCCAACCAGTTGAATTGATACTTATTAAAAATCAGTTGTATTTGTCCCCAACTTACGTCCATTGCTATCATAATATATAACTTAATTAAATTATAAGTAAAATAATTACATGACCGTAAAACACAACGAGACACATTTGTATAAAAAAATCTATGTTAAACCCTTTGGAAAGACTCAAAGGTGAGTCACTAAAATAAGCTGTTAACTTAGGGTAAAGTGAGGAGATTTTAATAAATTGGGGTTGCCAAAAATCTAGAAAGAGTCTACACTCAGATTACTTCAAAAAAATTCTTTAGATTCTCACTCCTATTTGAAGAACCGACTTTGTAAACAGTAGATAATGTGTTGGGATATTTTATGCTGGAAAGAGAACAACGCACTCCAAACATCAGACCCATAGTCAAAGAAGAGGCTTTATTTAAAAAATATTGGTGAATGATTATTTGTGTTTTAAATTACAGTGTCTATACACGTCTTTAAACAACTTTTAACCTCTTGCCCAATTATTAATCCTGTAAGAAGTCTTCCATTGTAATCAGCAGATCAAAAGATTCAAAGAACTGTATCTTAGAAGTGAGAGAAATTTGTTAAAAAATTAATATTTTTGTTAGTGCCAGTCTTATTTTCTGTAGAAGCAACTTGTAGCCACTATGGACACATAATTGTTTCTGGTTATACCTGGATGAATTCTAAATTTTGATGGGGCCGGCCCTGTGGCCGAGTGGTTAAGTTTGTGTGCTCTGCTGCGACAGTCCAGGGTTTCGCTGGTTCGGATCCTGGGCGCGGATATGGCACCGCTTGTCAGGTCATGCTGAGGCAGCGTCCCACGTGCCACAACTAAAATATACAACTATGTACTGGGGGGATTTGGGGAGAAAAAGCAGAAAGCAAAAAAAAAAAAGAGAAGATTGGCAACAGTTGTTAGCTCAGGTGCCAATCTTAAAAATAAAAATAAATAAATTTTGAATGACTAGGGTCTCAAAAGATGAAATCTATCCCATTTTTCTGCTTTCTATTTTGGCTAGGGCAGAAAGAGAGAATTATTCCAAATTCTAGCATGATTCAATGTGAATATCTGAAATATAATTATAAAGAACAAACATTTATTTGGTGACCACCCTCTGCTAGGTATCAGGTTATGCAACATGAGAGGCATACGACATGGTTCTTGTCTTCTAGATGCTTACAATCTAACCAGAAATAAGTGTGCAAACAGCTACCATATAAAACAGCATGTACTAGATGTTGTATGTTGCTACTAAGTCCAGTATCCTAATAGAATGGGTGGTATTTGATCTGGGCCTTGATGGATAATAATAGGTAGAAATGGAGGAGAATGGAGACAATAAAAGGAGATATTCTGGTTGATGGGAATCACATTGCAAAGTACAAAGCAGTGAAATGTATGTTGTCTTTGGGGGACAGGGGTGGAGCTGTATGGAACGAAGGGGAGGTTTTTCCTCAACCCACAGGAACTCAGGTTACTGCGAGGGGTTTTCATTAGGTCAAGAAGCACAGCTTCAGAGAAAAATAGTCATGATTTTCATTTTCTTTCCATGGCTAAGATGTGGTAAATCATTTATTTTTCTGGTACTTGAAGATTTCATAATCCACATTGAAATTCTAGAACTCAAAGAGACCTAATAGTGGATTTGTTAAATAACTGTCTTCTTTAAAATACTTCTCAACCAGATGACCTTGTCTTTTGCAGAGGAAATCTGTATGATCCCAGCTGGGCAATCTTTTAATCATCAAATCCCAATTTTAAGTTATGAGAAATTTTCACATTTTACCAAAGACCCTTTGGGTTTTTATTGTATAGTCTGACAATCCAAGACTGTCAGAGATCCCATAGTCTCATTTCCAGAGGGGGAAACCCAAAGCAAAAGTACTCATGAGCCTCCTCTTACTGATTTCACTGGCTTTCAGATCCCAGGAAACACAATAACACAACTCTGCACTCCAGTCTAAGCATTTCAGGATATTGGTTTCTGTAAAATGGAATAAGATGAATTTTTATAGTGTGACCTTAAATAAAATGAGAAAATTTTGCTATATTTTTAAAAAATGAGCTCTTGTTAAGTTTATATGTGTTTACTCCCTAGAAACCAAGTTCTAAAAACAAAATCCCTAGATGTGCATTTATACGAAATATAGCTGAAGAAAAAAAGATACAATCATTAAACTTCTTATATAGATTACTTTTTCTACTAATATTTTCATGGACAGCTTCAGGATACATCTGTTCAGAAGGCTTTACTATGTCTGAAGGAAAGCAGTAACGTATATAAGATTACAAGAAATTTCCAGAATTTAATATAAAAATGGCATATTTAAAGTATACATTCAGTTCTCATTATTAATAGTGGATAAAGTCTTGGAAATCATGATGAAATGGCGAAAAAAAAAATAGCAACCCAGGATTGGCTACCACTATTTATCTGTTTCTACTTTTTCACTTCCCATACCTTTCTGGTTCGAGCTCATAAAACTCCACTGCATGGACTTGGACTCAGGTTCCCAATTACCTTCTTCAAATATATAATTGATACTGCTCACTCCTCATTTTACTTGATCTCTCTCCAGCTTTTGGCATCACTGAAGCATTTGGCTTCCATTATGTCACATTTTCTTGATTTTATTCCTACTCCTCTGTCAGCTCCTTTTCAGTCTCTATTGCAGATTCCTCTTCCTCAGTCTTCCTCTTAAAAGGCAGTGCTCCTCAAGGATCTCCTAAATGGCCATCTTCTATTCTTGCTCCACGTGCTGTGCCCAGGCAATCCATCTAACTCTCCTGTTTCGTCAGTTATCTACATGCTAACAAGTCCCAAATCTGTATCGTTAGTTTAGATCACTCTCCTGAGCTCAAGATCCGTATAGTAAATGACCTACTGGGCATCAACGGGTCCCCAGATAAAATCATCCCTCTCTCCACGCCTCCTTCCTCCAATCCACTTTGCTCTTGTGCTAGCTCTCTCAGCAACTAGTGCCACCTAATGGCTCAAAGCAGAAACCTAAGAATTAACTTTGATTTTTCTCAGTCATCCACATTCCAGTCATGAAATGATTGACCAAAAATTTAATTTCTACTTCTTTACTATCTTTCAAATCCTTCTATTTTTCTCCATCTCCATTGCCATAATATAGCTCATGGCCATCCACCTGTTCCTATAGTAGCTTCCTAACTAGTCTCGTTATTGGTCTTGCCCACCCTCAATTCACATTGAAGCCACAATGATCTTTCTAAATTGCACTTCTGATCATGTGGCTCCCCTGTTCATAGTCCTTCAGTGGCTCTCCACTCAAATCCTAGTTCCTTAGTATGCCAAAAAGCCTTTAAAAATTGGTTCCTCCTTGCCTCTTCCATCTGAACCTCTGTCCTCAGCTTTCCTTGCTGTCCCTCCCCCATAAACACAAACATCTAATTTAGCTAATTCCTACTTATTCCTTCATGGCTCACTGTAGATGGTGCTTTAGCTTTCAAAAAATAAGATAACTCAGTTTTTCAAGAGCTCTTGATACATATTACCAAATATTTCTAGTGGATTGTACCAATTTCTGCTCTCTCTAGCAGAGTACGAGAGTGTTTTACCCTACTGGATACTTAATATGGTTGACAACTATAATTTAAAAAAAAGCTTTTCCTACTCAAATTCATGAAAAGTTGGACCACAGTGTTTCATTTTACTCTGCTTTAATTACTAGTCTCATTGAACATTAAAAAAAATTTTTTTTCTAATTGTCTTTCTTCTCCTTTGAATTGTCTGCTCGCAGCTCTAGACTTCGTATTTCTATTAACTCTACGACTGCACTTTCTCATACAACAGCCACTAAATACAATGGACATTGAGTGCCTGTCTGAATTGGGATGTGTTATAAGTGCCAAACACACAGTGGATTTGGAAGACTTAGTCCAAACCAAGAATAGAAAATATCTTATTAAAAATTTTGTATATTAATTACGTTAGAATGGCAATATTTCAAATATGTTGGGTTAAATAAAATGCATCATTACATTTAACTTCACTTGCTTCTTATGATTTTAATATGGCTACTGGAAAATCCAAAATTACACATGGGCTCACATTTGTGGCTCAGTTATACTTCTATCGAACAGCACTGGTCTATAAAATACACCTATTATATTTTCCCAGTTTGTGGTTTGCCTTTTAATTTATGGTTGTTTTTTTTTTTTGCTATGCAGAAGTTTAAAATATTTATGTAATCCAATTGACATTTTTCTCTTTTGATCTCTTCCATTTCCCAATCTGAAATAAATTAAATATTAATCTATAATTTCTCAGTTTCATTCAAATTTTTTGCATTTAGTTTTATAATTTATTGAAATTCTTATAAGTTGAGATGAGATTCTAAGGTAATTTTTTCTAAATATGTAGCTAACTTCCAAACCCTTCTTTGTTGGGTCGGCCATTGCTCCCTTCACACCATAGTTTTGGAAAGCTTTTTTTTTTTTTTTTACCATATAGTTAGATTGTCTGATATAAAAACCTGCTTGGGGCTCTCTACTTTGTCCTCTTGACCTACTGATTTACCCTTTGAATATTGCTTTTTGATAATATATTGCAATATCTATAATCTTACCTTCTTGCCTTAGTTTTATGTGAATATTCTTAGCTCTTCTTTATTTTTAAAGATGACTGTTAGAATTATTTTGCTAAATTCTCTCATTTGGTTTATCCATTCAACAAAGATTTACTCAGCACTTTAATGTGCATGAGGCACCATGCTGTGCTAAGTGCTCAGGATACAGATGAGCCCTGTCTCACAAGCTTGTATTCTTGCAGGCTGAATCTTAGCACCTCAAATCTTCCCATTCAGTGATTCAATGTGTGTCTCCATTTATTTAAATTTTCTTCCAAATCTCTCTAAAGAGATTTCATCTTGTTAACACATATCATCTCTTAGGATTATTCCTAGATAGCTCAGGTTTACATTTAAGGTTGTGAATAGGATATTTCCTTCATTATCTTCTTCAATTTGAAGGTAAATAAAAAGCTGTCGATTTTCATACAGATCTATACACCTTGCTTAAATTTTCTTAATTGAACTTTCATGATAATTTAAATATTTTTCAGAGATATAATTAACATACCAAAAAGTTCATCATCTTATCGTGAATGTATAAAATTCAGTGGTTTTAGTATACTCACAAAGTTGTGCAATCATACCCCTATGTAACTCCAGAACATTTTCATCACCCCGCAAAAACACCTCATACATATTAGCAGTCACTCCCCATTCCTCTTTTCCCCCTGACCCTAGTAACAACAAATCTACGTTACGTCTCTATAAATTCGTCTATTCCGGATATTTCACATAAATTGAATCATAGACTATGTAGCCTTTTATGTCCGGCTTCTTTCCCTTAATGTGATGTTTTTGAGGATCATACATGTTGTAGCATGAATCAGTACTTCATTCCTTTTTCTGCCGAATAATATTCCATTGTATGGATATACCACATATTGTTTATCCATTCATCAGTTGATTAGCATTTGGTTGTTTCCATTCTTTTACTTTTATGAATAACGTTGGTAATAAAATTTGTGTACAAATTTCTTGCATGGACATATATTTTCAATTCTCATGGGTATACACCTAGGAGTGAAATTGTTGGGTGATATGGTAACTTTACATTTAACATTTTGAGGAACTGGCAAACTGTTTCAGAAAATGGCTGCACTATTTTACAATCCCACCAGCAAGGTATGAGATTTCCCAATTTCTCCACATCCTCACCAACACTGTTATTCTACGTCTTTTTAACTATTGCCATCCTTGTGAGTTTGAAATAGTATCTCACTGTGGTTTGATTTACATATCTCTAATGACTAATGAAAAGTTAAGCATATTTTCATGTACATATAGGCCATTTACGTATCTTCTTTGGAAACTGTCTATTCAATTCACTTCCCATTTTTAAAATTGGATTGTCCTTTAGTTGTTAAGTTGTAACAATTCTTTATATATTCTGCAGATGAGACCCTTATCAGATATATAATTTGCAAATGCTTTCTCCCATTCTGTTTTCTTTTCATTTTCTTAGTAGTATCATTTGATGCACAAAAGTTTTTCTTTTTTTTTTTAAGATTTTATTTTTTTCCTTTTTCTTCCCAAAGCCCCCCGGTACATAGTTGTATATTCTTCGTTGTGGGTCCTTCTAGTTGTGGCATGTGGGATGCTGCCTCAGTGTGGCCCAATGAGCAGTGCCATGTCCGCGCCCAGGATCTGAACCAACGCAACACTGGGCCACCTGCAGCAGAGCGTGCGAACTTAACCACTCGGCCACGGGGCCAGCCCTAAAAGTTTTTCGTTTTTATGAAGTCCAATTTATCTACTTTTTCTTTTCTTGCTTGTGATTTTGCTATGTCTCCAAGATTACGAATATTTATACCTATGTTTCCTTCAAAGAGTTTCATAGTTTTAGCTCTTACATTTAAGTCTTTGATCTCTTTGGAATTAATTTTTGTACATGGTGTAAGGTAGAGATACAACTTCACTCTTTTGCCTGGGGATATGTGGCATTGATCTATATGTCTCTTCCAATGCCACTATCACACTGTCTTGATTGCTATAGCTTTGGACTATGCTTTAAAATCAGGAAGTGTGAGTCCTCCAACTTTGTTCTTCTTTTTTAAGCTTATTTTGGCTATTCTGGGTACTTTATATTTCCATATGAATTTTAGGGTCAGCTTGTCAATTTTTGCAAAAGAGTCACTTGGGATTTTAATAGGGATTGATTGAATCAATTTGCAGAGTTCTGCAATCTTAACAACCTAAGTTTTCCAAACCGTAAACACGGATGTCTTTCCATTTATTTAGGTCTTCTTTGATTTCATTGAACAATGTTTGCTAGTCTTTAGAGTACCTGTCTAGCAGTTCTGTTGTTAAACTTATTCCAATATATTTTATATTATATATTATTATATACTATAAATGCTACTGTAAATGGAATTTTCATCTTAATTCCAGCTTCGGTCTGTTTGTTGCTAGTGTGTAGAAATACAACTATTTTTGCATGTTGATCTTGTATCCTGTAGCACTAAGTATGTTTATTAGTTCTAGTAGTCTTCTGGTGGCTTCCTTAAGATTTTCTCTACAGAAGATCACGCCACCTGCAAGTAGTTTACTTCTTCCTTCTATCTGAATACCTTTTATTTCTTTTGGGGATTAATTGCTCAGGCGAGAACTTTTAGAACAATGTTGAATAGAAGTAGTGAGAGCTGACATTCTTGTCTTAATCTCGTCTTAGGAGGAAAGCCTTCAGTCTTTCCTTATTAAGCAAGATGTCAATTGTGGGTATTTCAGAGATGATCTTTATCAGAGTGAGAAGTTCCCTTCCATTCCTAGTTTGTTGAGTGTATTTATCATGAGAATATGTTAGATTTTTGTCAAATGCTTTTTTGATATGCTCATGTGGTTTTTCGCCTTTATTATATTAATATATTCGGTTACACTGATAGATTTTGTATGTTGAACCACTTGCATTCCTCAGTTAAATATGAGCTGGTCATGACAAATAATCCTTTTTAGAGATTGCTGGATTCCATTTGCTAGTATTTTGTTGTGGTTGTGAGTCTATATTCATAAGAGTCATTGGTCTGTAGTTTTGTTTTCCTGTGATGTATTTGTCTGGTTTTGGTATCAGGGTAATACTAGCCTCTGAGAATGAGTAGAGAAGTGGTGCCTCATCTTCTATTTTTCAGGATGTTTTCTGAAGAATTGGTGTTAATTCTTCTTTAAAACTTTAGTATAATTCATCAGAGAAACTATCTAGTACTGGGCTTTTTTGTGTGTATCTAGGAAGGGTTTTTTTTTTTAAATTTTATTTTTTTCCTTTTTCTCCCCAAAGCCCCCTGGTACATAGTTGTATATTCTTCGTTGTGGGTCCTTCTAGTTGTGGCATGTGGGACACCACCTCAGCATGGCTTGATGAGTGGTACCATGTCTGCACCCAGGATTCGAACCGATGAAACACTGGGCCGCCTGCAGCAGAGCGCACGAACTTAACTACTTGGCCACGGGGCCGGCCCCTCTAGGAAGGGTTTTGGTTACTAATTTAAGGTCTACTTGCTTCATATCTTTTCAGATTTTCCATTTCTTCTTGAGTCAGTTTTGGTATTTTGTGTCTATCCAGGAATTTCAAGAATAGCTGTACTCTTGTATTAAATTCCTTTTAAGCTCAACTCTGATCTTTTGGACTGGACACGTGAATTTTGTGTCAGGCTTTAGGTGAGTATTAGAGCAACCAGAGGCCAAGTGAGTCAATGGCACATTACAAGGAACACAGGTAATATTATCTAACACCACAAACTCATTAACAGTCATTTTTAAAGGAAAGTAGTCTAAATACACAAATTAAAAGGCAGAGATTGTCAGATTAGATTTAAAAAAGCAAGGCCTGACTATATGCTTTCTATAAGAAATGCACTTTAAATATAAGACAAAAATAGGTTAAAAATAAAATGATGGAAAAAAGATATACCATGCTAACACTAATCAAAAGAGATCTGGAGTGACTTTCTTAATATTAGACAAAGTAGATTTCAGAGCAAAGAATCTTACCAGGGATAATGAAGATCATTTCACAATGATAAATGAGTCAATCTATGAAGTAGTCACAACAACTCTAAATGTTTCTGCTTCTAAGACCAGAACTTCAAACCACATAAAGCAAAAACTGAAAGAACTGGAGGAGAAATAGGCAAATAAGAAATTTCGAACCGCCCTACCGCCCTCTCAATATTAATAGAACAAGTAGAGAGAAGATTAGTAAGGATATGAAAGACCTGAACAACATTATTGAACAAACCCCAAACAGCAGAAGTCACATTCTTCCATGTGCCATGGAACATTTATCAAGATAGATCATATTCTGGACCATAAAACAAGTCTCAATAAATTTAGGAGGACTCAAATCATACAAAGTATGTGCTCTGACCACATGGAATTAAACTAAAAATCAAAACCAGAAAGATTAATGGAAAATCTCTCAAATATTTGGAAACTAAGTAACTCTTCTAAATAACCTGTGTGTCAAGAATAAATCAAATTAGAAATTATTTTGTAATAAATGTAAATGAAAACACAACTCAGGTATTTTGGACTGGATACATGCAAATGCTGGCTGGGGGGTAGCAGAGTAACCAGAGGCCAGGTGAGCTGACGGTGCATTAGAAAGGACATAGGTATATTCAGACAGTGACACAAGCTGAGCCCCTGCCACTGGGCCCAGACAGTAGCAGGCAGGTGACGGCAGCAAACAGCTTGCAGAAACAGACTCTCAGCTTGGGCTGTAAGGAAACCTCACTGCCCTTCTTTTTGCTGCATGAATGAATTAATCCATTTCCCACTCATCCTCTTACATCTACTTCACATAAGGAAAAGAAATATTTCCACTTGAGAGCATACAAGATTTGTTAGTTGCTAACAAAGAACATTAGGATAAAGTATCTATTAGCTATAGTCTGAGAAGTACTAAATGTGAATCACTAGATGGGTTCTTATTTGTAATTTGAAAGTTGATTAAAACACACAGACAGTAGAAACCATAACAATCCAGGCATAAAAACATCCCGTGTTTCAAATGTGGCACACAGCCCCTAGACCATATGTTCTAACGCAAACTTCTTTCCAGAAATCTAGACATAAAATACTGATGCTGTAACTAGAAATTAGAGCATGTATGTGTACATATAAAAAACAAAATCAAAAAGAGAAGCTCAATATTGGAAAGCTTTGAATGCAGATGTTATAAATTAAATTGATTTCAAAGTTATATGTCATAAAACAAATTGAGAGGACATCTGAAGTCAGACAAAATAAGGAAAGCTTTAAGTCTCTTTGGTTTTCGGAATGAGATACATTCCTATTTTATTCATGTCTAATATTTATGTTCTGAAATATAAGAATAGCTTAAACATGAATTTTGCTTTTATTTCTAATTTTATCTCTAATTTCTAAGGTATTCATTGATGCTAAAAGTTTTATATGAATACAGACCTCTACTTAATAAAAGACATGTTTTATCAATATGCTTTTATTTCCCAAATCTGTTACTTCATATGAGTAGACTACACTGAACAGATTAATTTATAAATGGAGGTATTCAAGGCAGAACCCTTAATTAGCTTCTGAAAGTGACATGAATATACCAACATAATTAATAGTACTTAGGCCCATTTAGCAGGGGTCTTTCAGGAAGCTAGACAGGACAGCGTGATAAGAAATCATTAGAATGGCAGGGTGGGGAGGGATGGGCAGGGTAGGGAGAGACAGGCAGGGTGGAGGGTGATGGGCAGAGGGAATTGTCTCATCCTCTAGCTAGTCAGAGATTTTATGATAAAAGAGCAACTCCTTGGAGTTTAGGAGATTTTATTTTCTTGGTTTCTGGGAGAGCCATTCATAATGGCTAGCTATATGCAAAGTCCCAAAGGACTCAGGATCTGGGACAGATTACAAGTATGTCAAGAAAGGGAAGATGAGTGTAGGAAGGAGACATGAGAGGGCATGATTTGCTTATTTCTCAGGTTTTCAAGGGCCATCCTTCTCTTAGGTCCTTCCAAGCACATAGGTCATGAAAAAGACAAAAATGTAGGGTATGCAAAGCTAAGGTATATAACTACACAGTTTCTGAAAATTAATTAGAATCAAGATAGCAAAAAAACCCTACAAATAATTCTGTGCATTGGCATGAGTCTTTATGGTGCATTCCATCCCAATGCTTCCTGAGTTAATGAAATTATGAAGTAAATTTATATTGTTAAGAGTCAAATGGCTTTTGATCTTTCCTGTTTTCGTTAAATACAACTTATCTTTTTATTTTATTTATTTATTTATTTTTGAGGAATATTAGCCCTGAGGTAACATCTGCCACTAATCCTCTTCTTTTTGCTGAGGAAGATTGGCCCTGAGCTAACATTCATGCCCATCTTCCTCCACTTTATATGTGGGACACCTGCCACAGCATGGCTTGGTAAGCAGTGGGTAGGTCCACGCCTGGGATCCGAACCAGCGAACCCCGGGCTGTCGAAGTGGGGCGAGCAAACCTAACCATTGTGCCACCAGGCCAGCCCCTCATTAATCAATTTAAAATGGTAAAATATCTCCAGGGAAATTGCTTAAATCTTAATTTCACAAAGCCCAGGGTAGCACTTAGTGAGTTAAGAAACAGGAAAAGAGAAAGTCATTTACAAATCTTTTTTTTTTCAAATTTCTTAAAGGGCCAGTATTAGAAATAGTTCTGAAACATCAATATGAAACCTTATTCTCTAAGAATTCATCATAAGCCTGTCATTATTCTGTAGGGCATCCATTTATTCTCCAGTATATGCAAAGCATGGGTGTATGGGGTAAGGCTGGGATGTTCTCTAATTTACCTCTGGGGCTAAGTAACTTTCTTTAGCTTTGGAACTTACTTAGCTTCTTGTTGACAAAGATTCTCTCCTTGACCAAACTTTAGGCAGGTTCCTCTGAGCCCTCTCCTCACTGAGGCCCAAGCTTGGGACTTCTGTGTCTTTGCATTGCCCAATTTTAGCAAGAATCTTGCTAAGTCAGTTTAGTGACAATACCCCACTCTTGTTCTCTGAGATCACTCTGGCCTGCCTTCAGCAAAAATCCTGTCAAGTTGATTTAGCTAGAAATTCCCCTTTCCCTCTGATGTCTCCTCTTTGTAATTTTTCATCTGCTGACTCCCACCCTGCTCCTTAACTATAAATCCCCTCTTTTCCTTCTTTATTCAGAATTGAGCCCAATCTCTCTACTGCAAAACCCCATTGTAGTCGTCCCCCTGATGAAGTCAGCCTTATCATTCTTTAACAAGCATCAGCATACAAGTTAAGCTAAAGAGACAGTCTTCAGCTTGTTACAAGCTCCTAGCGTTTCTATAGAGTTGCACACTTGCTTTTCTTTCTTTTGCTCTTTTAAAAATTTAATATATCTTACCGTATTTTATGTAGCCTTCTAGGAATACATAAAATAAATAAATACAAATAACTTCCAGTCACTTTTCAAAATTTACTAGGAAACTAACTAAAAAATATATGTACAAACCTTCCCACAAACTGTAAATATTTCGTGCTAATGAGCACAGCAGAGAAAACTGCTACGTACTGTGTTGTATCCAGAGCAAGGAGTACTGAATAATGCATGAAATGAAAATCCCTAGTCCAGAGCCAGAAGAAGGCTTTTTTGCAGCTTGCTTAAGTATTTGTTTTAAATATAGTGCCAAAAAAAGTCTTTTGTTTTTTTCTTGATTAGCCTTAAAAAAAGGAAAAGGCAATGTGTTTCCAGAAACCATATTATAAGGAATAGGAAAATGTTCTTCAGCATTGTTTCTTAATCTCTCTCCACCCCCTATCATTTAAAAACATTTCCTCATTTTACCTCCTGAATAATGCACTTGGCTTTTCAGAGCCTAGAGATATTGCCTTCCCAAGTTTCCTAAAACAAACAAACCTAGCTTAGCAAATATTCTGTGAACCCACACATCCATGGAGGTGCTAGATATTCTTTTAGATCCATCTTACATAATTCATTTACTAAATCAAACATATTGATAGTTACCGAAGGAAACTCCTTTTTATAAATGAGCCCTCTTCATTTTTGCCTACTCCAGCTTTATTTTTCCTTATGATCCATATTGACTAGCTAAAACATGTACCATTCTTCCTTCTTTCTTTCTCCAAAGAGGAACAAACAGTTTCAGGTTCAAATAAATTGTATGAATGGTCTGCCAATGAGGTGGGAACACGGGACTGGTCTGCCCTGGGTGCAGGTAACAAAGGGGCTCATTTGTCTGCAGAGAATTTAAGGCAATGATAAAGACAACTAAAAGATGGTCTGGTGATGTCAGCAACATGGCGGAGTGAGCTGTTCCCTTTATTTCTCCCCCTTCAAACTACAACTAAATGGACATTCACTGTTCAGCGGAGGATACCCACACATCACATCAGGACCCCTGAGAGACCCATGCAGCTATACATCTGAAGGGCGATGGACTACCCTTAGGGAGGTGGTGGAGATAGGTGAACACTCTCTAGTCTCCTGGTAGCCCTGGACACACATGTGATTGCTTTCCTGGCTCGAGCACCCGTAGCACTGCTGTGGCCCTGAGAGTGGGAGTGCACCTTGGTGCAACTGTGGGAACAGGTAATGGCAGCCCTGAGCCTCCATGCTTTCTCATCTGATGGGAGAGCCCACAGTGCTGCCATGGTCCCAGGGAGTGGCCCAGGTTTGGACCCAGTGGGGAGGCTCCCCATCAAGCATAACGGATGGTGTGTACTTCAGATATAATGGAGAAATAAAAACTTTCCCAGATAAACAAAAGCTGAGGGAGTTCATTGCCATAAGACCCTCCCTACAAGATGTAATCAAGAAGGCCCCCATACCTGAGAAAAAGAGAAAGGGTTTACAAAAGATTGAGCAAGGAGGTAAATAGGCAGACAAAATCAGAAAATTGCAACCTGCTATCAAAACAGATTAGCAAACCCTAAATTATAACATAAAAGATAGAGGAAAAGAAAACATCAAGAATAAATATAATCACATCATTTTAACCACAAACTCACAACACAAAATGGAATAAATTGTGACAACAATAACCTAGAAGGGGAAGAGGAAATGGATGGAACCTGCTTAGACTCAGGAAATAAGAGGCTATCAGAAAATGGACTATCTCATCTATGAGATCTTTTATACATACCTCCCAGTAACCACTAAACAAATAATGAGAACAGAGAGACAAATTATAAATAAAGAGAAAACTGAGAAAACCATCATAAAGAACAACCAAACTGAATTGGCAGTCTGAAATACATGGGATGAGAAATAAGGGAAATACAGGACAATCAGAAAACAAGTGATAAAATGGGAGCATTAAGCATTCATACATCAATAATCACTCAATGTAAATGGATGAATTCTTCAATCAGAAGACACGGAGTGGCTGGATTGATTAAAACAAAATGACCCAACAATATGCTGCCTCCAGGAAACACATCTCAGCTCTAAGACAAACACACCCTCAGAGTGAAGGGATGGAAGACGATACTCCAAGCTAATGGCAAACTAAAGAAAGCAGGTGTTGCCATACTTACATAAGATAAAGTAGACCCTAACCACTTGGCCACAGGGCTGGCCCTAGAATACACATTCTTCTCAAGTGCACATGGAACATTCTCAAAGACAGACCTTTTGTTGGGAAACAAGGCAAGCCTCAATAAATTCAAGAAGATTGAAATCATATCAAGCATCTTTCCCGATTATAATGCTATGGAACTAGAAAGCAACTACAAGAAAAAAGCTGGGAAAGTGACAAATATGTGAAGAGTAAGCTACTGAACAACTCATGGATCATTGAAGAAATTAAAGGAGAAATCAAAAAATATCTGGAGACAAACAAAAATGAAAATATACCATACCAACAAAGATAGGATGCAGCAAAGAGGTTCTAAGGGAAATACATGGCAATACAGGCCCACCTCAACAAAGAAGAAAAATCTCAAATAGGCAATCTTAAACTACATCTAACAGAATTAGAAAAAGAAGAACAAAGGCCAAAGTCAGCAGAAGGAGGGAAATAATAAAAATTAGAGTAGAAATAAATGAAATTGAAACCAAAAGTCCGCAAAAATGATCAACAAAACTAAGAGCTGGTTCTTTGAGAAGATAAACAAAATTGACAAACCCTTAGTCAGACTCACTAAGAAAAAGAAAGAAGGCTCAAATAAATAAAATCAGAAATGAAAGAGAAATTATAATGGATACCACAGAAATACAAAGGATTATAAGAGAATACCATGAAAAACTATACGCCAACAAATTGGACTATCAAGAAGACATGGATAAATTCTTAGTTTCATACAACCTCCAAAAACTTAATCAAGAAAAAATAGGGAATCTGAATAGACCAATCACAAGTAAAGAGATCGAAACAGTAACCAAAAACCTCCCGAAACATAAAAGTCCAGGACCAAATGGCTTCTCTGGAAAATTCTACCAAACATTCAAAGAAGATTTTATACCTATCCTTCCCAAGCTATTCCAAAAAATTGAAGAAGATGGAACACTTCCTAACACATTTTACTAGGCCACCATCATCCTGACCCCCAAACCAGAGAAGGACAACACAAAGAAGGAAAATTACAGACCAATATCACTGACGAGTATAGATGCAAAATTCCTCAATGATATACTGGCAAACTGAACACAGCAATACATTAAATGGATCATGCACCATGATCAAGTGGGATTTATATCAGGGACACAGGGATGGTTCAACATCAGCATCAGTCAATGAGATACATGAAATTAACAAAATGAGGGACAAAAACCAGATGATCATCTCAATAGATGCAGAGTAAGCATTTTACAAGATCCAACATCCGTTTATGATAAAACCTCTGAATAAAATGGATATAAAGGGAAAGTATCTCAACATAATAAAGGCCACATATGGCAAACCCACAGCCAACATCATACTCAATGGGGAAGAACTGAAAGCCATTCCTCTGAGAACAGGAACAAGACAAGGGTGCCCACTCTTGCCATTCTTATTCAACATAGTACTGGAGGTTTTGGTCAGAGCAATAAGGCAAGGAAATGAAATAAAAGGTATCCAAACTGGCAAGGAAGAAGTGAAACTCTCACTGTTTGCAGACAACATGATTTTATATATAGAAAACCCTAAAGAATCCATCAGAAAACTATTAGAAATAATCAATAATTACAGCTAAATTGCAGGGTACAAAATCAACGTACAAAAATCAGTTGCATTTCTATACTGTAATAATGAACTAATAGAAAGAGAACTCAAGAATACAACCCCATTTGCAATAACAACAAAAAGAATAAAATATTTAGGAATAAATTTAACCAAGGAGGTGAAAGACCTACACAATGAAAACTATAGGACATTATTGAAAGAAATTGATGATGACATAAGGAAATGGAAAGATATTTCATGCACATGGATTGGAAGAATAAACATAGTTAAAATGTCCATAGTACCTAAAGCTGTCTACAGATTCAATGCAATCCCAATTAGAATCCCAATGACATTCTTCATGGAAATAGAACAAAGAATCCTAAAATTCATTTGAGGCAACAAAAGATCCCAAAGAGCTAAAACAATAATGAGAAAAAAGAACAAAGCTGGAGGCATCACAGTCCCTGGCTTCAAAATATACATACAAAACTATGGTATTCAAAACTATGGTACAAAAACAGACACACAGATCAATGGAAGAGAATTGAAAGCCCAGAAATAAAACCACACATCTATGCACAGCTAACCTTCAACAAAGGAGCTAAGAACATACAATGGAGAAAGGAAAGTCTCTTCAATAAATGATGTTGGGAAAACTGGACAACCACATGCAAAAGAATGAAAGTAGACCATTATCTTTTGCCACACACAAAAATTAACTCAAAGTGGATTAAGACTTGAAGGCAAGATGTGAAACCATAAAACTCCTAGGAGAAAATATAGGCAGTACACTGTTTGACATTGGTCTTAGAAGGATCTTTTCAAATACCATGCCTACTCAGGCAAGGGAAATAAAAGAAAAAACAAACAAATGGGACTTCATCAGACTAAAGAGCTTCTGCAAGGCAAAAGAAACCAGGAACGAAATGAAAAGACAACCCACCAACTGGGAGAAAATATCTGCAAATCATATATCTGACAAGGGGTTAATCTCCAAAATATATAAAGAACTCATGTAACTCAACAACAAAAAAACAAACAACATGATCAAAAAATGGGCAGAGGACATGAACAGACATTTTTCCAAAGAAGATATACAGATGGCCAACAGTCACATGAAAAGATGTTCAACATCACTACTCTTCAGGGAACTGCAAGTCAAAACTACAATGAGATATCACCTTACACCTCTTAGAACGCCTATAATTACCAAGACAAAAAACAGCAAATGTTGGAGAGGATGTAGAAAAAAAGAAACCCTCATACACTGCTGGTCAGAAAGCAAACTTGTGCAGCCACTATGGAAAACAGCATGGAGATTTCTCAAAAAATTAAAAATAGAAATACCTTAGGACCCAGCTATTCCACTACTGGGTATTTATCCAAAGAACGTGAAATTAACAATTCTTTGGATTTGTTAGGAGTTATGTCTTTCCTCTCTATCATGTTACTACAAAATCTTAGAAGTCTTTTCTTCAGGGCCACATGTTGCTCGACTCAGAGATACCAACTAAAGACACTTCTTGCAGCTCCATTCACTATAAATATCCACCCATCCACTAATTTAACAAATATCTGAATATATAATATAGGCAAGATGCAGCACTAAGAATGGGGAATACAAAGCTGGTTCAACCAGCTACTTCCATCAGGTTGCTCATATTCCTCTGGGATGCTGATAGTTCAGTTTATAGACATAACCAATATTGGAATCAGTTAAATGTAAGCAACAGGGAAAAAAAAACCCAGAGTAACATAGAGCCATATGGTTCAGACAGGATAAGAATAATTCAGCTCATTAAATTAGAACTAGTTTCCACTCGATTTAAGCTTTCAGTGGGGTAATTCTTCACTGCAATGACTTCTAGAAACACAGAGAGAAAACAGTTTTAACTTCAGTCTTTAAAACAAACAAAAGAATGATGAAGTATCTGGTTCCCCAAATTTCAGTCATTTGCATACTACCCTCAAGATCTCTGCTATCTGTGCACCACCTAATATTTTCTTTAAATCAGTTTGTATTTATTGCCTCAAAATATTTTAAAGGAAACTTTATATTGCTACTTTCAATGAAAAACTGATAGACAACCCATCAATAGAAACTAACTATGAAAATAAATATAGTGAAACAAAGTTAAGAAATTTTATCTAGACAGCACTGCAATGGAAAACTCTGAGCCTGAAGCTTAATCTGCATTTTGATACAAAGGAAGGTTAGCAACTGTTTGGCAGGTGTTAAAAGACCTATGAGTTCCCAACTAATTTTTCTCCTGGAAATGATCAGAAAGATTGAAAGAGAACCCGAATGGAAGTAATATTCTCACTATATGATCCAAGGTTATTTAAAACTGTTTGCATCCCATCAAACAGCCTCATGCAGATCATGGTGTTATGTTGTTCAAGACACTTGAGGACACACAGTGAGTCAGGGGAATATGAATGAATCATGTGTGGAGAGAACTGTGGGAAGCAGCTTTCAAGTTGGATCTCACATTTTTATTCATTCACTCATCGACTAGTATGTATTAAATACCTCCCATGTGTCAGTCATTGTGCTAAGAGCTGGGGATTCAGTGGGAAGACCCTCACTCCAAGGAGAAGGGAAATTAGGTGAAAATGAAGAGGACAATCAAATAAGCAAACTGTGTCACACAATAGAGGCCTCAATAGCTGCTGAGTGCTAGACCCCTAGGGAGAGAGGTCATTTTCAAGTCTCAAAAGGGCACCCATTCTTTAAGGATTTTTAGAAGGCTTATTGTAGGCTGCCAATGATTTCTCATTTTCTTTGGTGAACACCAGTTGAAAAACAGCTATCATATAAAGAATAGAAACTGGAAGGTACTTGAAGGATCGACACAAAGAGCAAAGCGTGCTATGATATGGAAACAATAAAGTGAGCGTCAGAAAGAACATTAGAGATTGGTCTAATCCTTTCTTTTTGTTGGAAGTAGAGGCATATGAGTTTTTGGAGGCTAAACTGACATTTAAACTGGGTGTCCTGAAATTGAGTCCAATGTTCTTGGTACTACATGACATGTAAAAAATAAGAAAGGAATCCTGGGAGTTAAGGATATTTACATTTGTTCCAAAAAGATAATCTGCAGCATTTCCAGTAAATAAGTACCAGCCAAAAAAGGGGAAAAGAAACGTAGATTCTTATGTAGTTGATAGTAAAATTATCACATTTTATAAAAGGTTGAAATAGGGGACATTTAAAGAGAAATATACATATTATGGCATCTAAGATAAAGTATTGTATGAGCCATGTTAAAATATTTTTATTGAGAAATATGGCCAAATTAGCATGAAAATATGAACGGCTTACTGTGATTGTCAAACAGCTTTAAAGCTCATCAGAGTAAAGGGTTTCCGCTATAGAGCTACAGTTTTATCCTGCGGGAGAAATTTATATTTTCTCTCCTATGCTCTTTGGCACCACTACATTGAGAAAACTAGGAAAGAGGAGGCAAGGAAAAAACATGGAACCATTTCTAGCCATTCCTAGCCTTTGTGGATAGGCAATTTATTTCATTGCCTCTTTCTTCCTAATGTTTGACATACACATCTTTTTAAAGTAGGTGGTTTTGGAACAAAGTATAAGGGAATTCACAATATTCTCCACTTTGCAAGGTTGATAATCACTAGAGCACACTGGTTAAGGAGGAAAGCCAGGAACACTATCTTTTTGAGCTTCACCCATAGAACAGCAGCAGGATTACCCTGGGGCATGGAATTTAGGAATGAAGGACAGTAGGTTTTGCCAAATAAGCACACTGCTGAATTCTACCGTATAGGATTCTTTGGTAGTTCTGGCTCTGAATTATTCTCTCAGCTATGTTTTCTTTGTATTCTTTCCTGTTCTTAGCTAATAACTACTGTTTCACATTCATTCTAAACTTATTTTTTATTGAGAATTAACCTGGGCTAATGGCACATTTTATTAGAGTGTGTTGTTGAAATTCAGTTGTATTAAAGATTTTCCTAGAGAATCATAAAGATATTGCCTTGAAAATGAAAAATATATATCATCTTGATATCTAAAGTCTTGAAATCAAACTGTTTAAGTGGCTGACCCAGCTTGCAATTACATGCTAAGCTGAACACTTTGATCCTCCCATGCGAATGAAGAGTAATAAAATACAATATACCTGTGAAGCTTGAGAGTGACAGTTCCATAAACAGTAGCAAAACCGAGAAGTCGAACCCATCTTAGGAGAATACAGCGAAACGTGCTTGGCTCAAAGTACAAAATAACAACCTGTGGGGTGAGAAGAGAAAGAAAGAGACCTTCAGGATCAACTGATGACCCACAGAATAAAATCAGCATTTCACAATCTGATGTTTAACACATAAGAATTTTGTGTGTGTGTGTGAGGAAGATTGGTCCTGACCTAACATCAGTTGCCAGTTTTCCTCTTTTTGCTTGAGGAAGATTGTTGCTGAGCTAACATCTGTGCCAATCTTCCTCTAATTTGTATGTGGGACACTGCCACAGCATGCACTTGATGAGCAGTGTGTAGGTCCTTACCCAGGATCCGAACCCGCGAAACACAGGTCACCAAAGTGGAACGTGTGAATTTAACCACTATGCCACCAGGCCCAACACATATGAATTTTGATTTAAGCACACATCCATTTGAATAAAACTTTAAAATATTATTTTGATCACTGACTGTCCAAATCAAAGAACTATAGAGTCTCCCCATTGCTTTCAAATCAAATCTAAATTCTTTACTTCTAACTTTTAGGACTTTCTATCAGTTGTCTCTCAGTCTTTGGTATGCTACTTCCCCAGATGGGCCAGCCAGGCTAGCTTCCGATGCCATTCTCCAACGGAGCCCTGCTTATTCCCACCTCCAGACGTCTAGTAATACTTTCCCCTGTCTGAAACAGCCCTGACAGGATTACTGTGCACGGTCCCCTCGGTCAATCTCCCATTCCATATTTATTCTTATTACTTACACTTTGTCTAGTACTTGGCCTAATTACCTCACTAACTCCTGGCTTCTCACTCCAGAGTTTTCATTCAACAAATATTAATGAAGCATCTACTATGAGCCAGGCACTATAGTAGATGCTGTGGATACAAAGTCCGAGAAGAAAAGAAGAGAGATATGTAAACAAGAAATTACATTAAAGTAGCTGAGGTGCTGAGATATACATTCAGTGGGACACAAAGGAACAAGTGTCCAATTCCAGGCAGATGGTCAAAAGGCACGTGCAAGGCCTTTTTGAATGCTGTGTGGTCAAGCCCTCATAGAATAGGCATTGGTTTGGCCCTGCCTTAGGAACCCTGTACAGCTGAAGGATTAACGCTGTTGAAGAACATAGACGTGCACTCTTCTGCTAGAGCAGCTGGCCTGATTCTGCAGAAAGCAGTCATCATAACAGAAAAATATACCCACTCCTGAAACCCTGAGTGTAAGTTTGATTTTTCAACCCAAAGATGTGAGTATTGGGAAACATAAAGCAGAGCTGGGGGACATGGTTCAGGTAGTGACATTTTCTTGCTGACGTCTTACAAATAGAGCCCCTCTCTTCAGCAGTACCAAGAATGACATTACTTATAACTCTGTGCTGGCATTTCTCAAATATTTCTACTATATAAAGATGTTAAACTAAGTATTGACAACACCATTACGGATTTAATTTTCAAGGTGTGGGAAAAAGACTCGACAAAAGTGCCAAGGAGAAATGAAAGAAGGGTAGAAATAGGTGTGGACAGGAGATGATGCTTTGCGTGCTCCTGAAGTCAAATAAAAATTTTCAAAAAATTTTCAACTTTGTTCTTTCACTGACATATAGTATGTGTCCTTAATTTTCTAATTCACTAGGTCTATATTGAAGATACAGAATTGATTCCTGAAAACTGTTTGGATTCATTCAAAAACTGATATACAAAATATTTCCTTTATTTACTATTTTCACAGATCAAGTTAAAATTCTATAAATGTATATTCTAGTTTTAGCTCATACTTCTCAGACATAGTTCCTTTGTACAGTAGTTCAGTAGTAATTACGAGGTCTGCAAAGTAAGCTTTATTGTTTACTAAGGAATCTGAGCTGAGGGAAGAGGGGAAAACTTAGGGAGAAAAACAAATAGAGAAAACTCGATAGAAGTCTAAGGGATGAGGGGAGCATATGTGTTCCTTCTCAGGGCAGAGAGAAGTGACAGATTAGAAACTAGAGAGATAGGGACTAAAAGTCTAGAATACACAAAATCTGAAATATTTCCATTAGAAATGAACTTAGAGATTATTCTGGAAGAATGGATTCCTGGGGGCTGCAAAGTCCCGTGACTTATTGCAGTTTTCCATTGTACACCGAGCTCTCTCCAGGAAACGAATAAGCAAAAAGTAAACGACTATAATGTAGAAGTCTGCATGATTTTTTATTTTAAAATAAAGAATTGCTCTTGAACTGTTTGGGAAATACTGATATAGCTTTAAACTTTTATTTCACAGATGAAGAATTTGAAGACTTGTTATGGTAAGTGAAAGATTGAGTCAGTCAGCAATAAATGAAAGAATAAGTCAATTATTTTTCAGCATCCAGGTATGAAGTATAAGTTTAAAAAGTAATAGAAAATGAAATTCCAGTGAATTTAATAAAATGTAATATTAGAAACAGTCCAGCCAATAGTGAAGTAGAACTCTTAATCTTGCAGTGTGCTGGTGGAGATACAGGCTCTGAATTCAGTCTCCCTGGTGCCCATCCTGGCTCTACTCTTATCAGTTTTGTGACTTTGACAATCTACTTAACATTGCTTTGCTATGCCTTAGTTTTCCCATTTGTAAAATGAACACACCAGTAATACTTCCAGATGGGACTATTTTAAAGTTTAAGTGAGATAAACACAGTGCCTGGTACAGTAAATACTCAGTGATTATTGGCTAACGTTACTAGGAGAGTTGACTTACGTATGCTTTGTTCTAAAAGTTACCATCTCATTCCAGTATAATTACATTTCACCATCTCGATGAATTCTTTTCTAATCATTCCAGCCACTCCTTTTGAATTCCTAAAGTTGCTTTTTGACTGTATACTTTTCCTACCTTACATCGTAGTTATCTTTCTGGATGTATCCCTGAATCAAATGTAAAATTGGAGAAGACATGCTCCTTCATGTATTCTTTATGCTTCACACACAGAAAATTTACACATATTAAATATTTGCTCAATGGTCTATATTAGCTAATTTAATTAAGAAAATGCTATCTTCAAAATAAACTATTTGAGAAGTCTGATTAGGGTTCACTAATCTCTGTGATTCTAATTCACAATTCAATATTTATCTACTCTGTGTGAGGCAGTAAGGGATTTAGAAGCCATAAAAATAAATCAGATGTAGATTAAGTCCTCGAAGAAGTCATAATTTAGAAGAGCAGATATTACATGCAAATGATAAAAATAATAGAATGATCATACCAAATAGTTATATGCGCTTACTATGGCTAGAAGCTAAATTAAGTATTTTTGCATTATTTACTCATTTAATCCTCACAATACCTTATAAAATAGGACTTTTATTTTATGGAAAAGTAATGAAACACAGAGAATTTAAGTTATGTACCCAGGGTCACACAGCTAGGAGGTTCAGAGCTGGGATCTGAATCCCGGCAGTTTGATCCCAGAGTACAACCTCATCAGAGCTATCCTTCTTTATATAGCTCTCCCATGTCGGGGAGGTGACAAATGCTATTATGCTGTGAATTGCATCATATTGAGGATTCTGAGAAAAGGGAAATTACCCTCAGTGGAAATAAGTGAGGTTATCCTGGCTGGGGGGCGGGTGGTGGGGTGGGGGTGGGTGGGGCAGTAGTGGACATCTGAGCAAGGACAAGAAAGAGGAACAGGTTGAAGGGTGTAGGCAAAGAGTACGGGGGAGGGAGCCAAGGATGAAGGCATGGTTGTGGGAAATCTTAGCAGTATGAAGTGTATGGTTACAGCCAGGAATACGGCAAGAGGAGCTTTACATCAGAGATGGGACCAGGTCATTGTAAGCTTTGAACAACAGGGTGAGGAATTCAGATTTTGTCTGAATGTCAGAGCAGCAGACATGCCACTGAACTCCTCTGAGTTGGGATCAGAAATGTGTTCCAGGGCGTTAATCCAGCAGCAACGTGCAAGAGGATTGGTTGGCTACAGAAGTGGAAGAGACTGAAAGTGAGAAACCCAGTTGGGACAAAAAACCCTCGAATTCATCATCTTAGCCATCAAACCTCTTTCTTTTCTTATATCTTAGTCCTGCATTTCCCTTTACTCCAGTCCCTGAATGGCAGCTAGTGTGATGTTTCTGATGCATCACTCTCTTGCCTAAAACCTTTCAGTGGCTCCCACTGCTCTTAAAAAAAAGGCAAAATTATTTAAGTTGGTTGACAATAGCTTATCTCTACTACATCATTACTTTCTACCACCCATCCCTCCAGTCCTTGTGTACGCTGTCCCTTCTGCCTGGATGACCCGACTGTCTCACTGGTACCTGGCTTACTCCTGTTCACCCATCAGGCATCAGCCTGAACATTTCTTCCTCTAAGAAGAGGAAGTCTTCCCCGTGGCTTAGCATCCTGTCTCTGCTTCATCACAGCACTGGTCCCATGGCACTATTTTGGAGTGTAGGCTTTGTGACAGCCATGTTATTGTGTTTAATTCTGTAACACTGGCACTCAGAGTCCTGGCACTCAGGAAGTGCCCAATAAATATTTGCTGAATAAAATAAGAAATAAAGCTATAGTAAAAACATAAAGAAGGATATAACTAATGTAGTGAGACTGAGAATTCAGTCATTTACAGGAATAGAGGGATAAGATGCTGACTCAAGAAAACTGGGTAACTGATTTTTTTTTTAATTTTTACTGTTTATGATAGTTTACAATCTCGTGAAATTTCAGTTGTACATTATTGTTAGTTGTGTTGTAGGTGCACCCTTTGGCAGCTGATTACTTGTTGAGGCAAAAGAGAATAAACAGTCATAGATAATGTAAAGATTTTAAGCCTGAGTGACTGAGAAGAAGATTGTGTTTGAAAATAAACAGAAAAAAGAAAAGAGCATATAAGTCAGGAAAATTATATTACTTCTACTTAAAAACCTCCCAACCCCCACCTCATCCTTCAGGTCTCAGTTTAGGGTTGGCATCCATGACTCTCCCCAGCACTCCCCAGACTAAGTTAAATTTTCTTCTTATTTGCATGTTATTTACTTGCATAAATTCTGTGCTTTCCTTCATCACCCTCATCAACTCTATTTTGGTATAATTAATTCTGTAATTCATTTGTTGAATGTGTCTTACTAACTAGTTTTAAGTTACATGAGGGCAGGGGTTGTAACTGTCTTATTCGTGATTGCATGCCCATTCCTAGTATTGTGCTTGGCAATAGCAGGTAACTACTAAATCCATGTGGAAGGAACAAAATAAAAAAAGGAAGGAAGGGACATTACACATTGGATGGTGTCAAGATGGCAGCGTAGATGGACTCTGAATTCACTTCTCCCATGAACACAACAAATTTACAACTATGCTTGGAACAAATACCCTGAGAGAGAACTGAAAACTGATAAAAAGAACCTCTGCAACAAGGGACAGGGCTGACTGAGGTAGAAGAGGCAGAAAATCCTTTCTGGAGAGAAAGAAGCCACCTTGGAGCCATAGCACTTCACGACTGGCAGGGAGCAATCCTAAGATATGAAGCCTTCCCTGGAGGAGTGGGGGAATGGTACTGTTATAAACAGCTTTTGGATCCAGCACAACCAGGACAAGTGTCATAATACTTAGCTTAGCTGGCTATTAACTACAATGGGGAATACCCCCAGAAAAGCTATTGGATGTAAGGGAATAAGCCTGCTTTTATAGGACCCATGCACAAATTCACCTGTTTCAGAAAGCAACCTAAAATCACCAGAAAGAAAGGTGTGCAGTCCTTTGTTGAAAAGAGACCCACATGATAGGCTGTGGGTGCATCTTGGTGAGAGGTGAGATCACTCCAGGAACTGAGACATTGGCAGCAGCCATTATTGTGACCTAGTACTGGCAGGTGTCATTAGAGTTCTTCCCCCGGCCTGTTAGCCCAGTGGTCTGCCCCACCCACTAGAGCACCAATTTAATCCAGCTCAGCCAGGGTAGGCAGCCTACCCTCGGGACTGGCCCCACCCAATGGCAAGACCTTGGGCAACTTGTGGGCCCACATAGACCCGGTGCCTGGAATTTCTGCAACTGGGCAAGTGGGTCTGCCTCGGCAGAGCAGGGCATGCGCAAGGAGTGGGGCTGCATTGGTGGAGTGTGTGGGACCTCTGCAGTAGGGTTACTGGGTCCACTTCAGTGGGTTGGGGCATGTGCATGGGGCAAGACTGTGTTGCTTGAGTGTGTAGCCCTTCAAGTGGTGGGGCTAGGCAGCTGCAGCAGACTTGTGCTTCTCAAACAGCCACATAGGGGATTGGCCCCACCTTCCCAAGCCTGAACAATTGGGCGTTCCCATGCGTAGGGCTAGCCCCACTCAGCTGCAAGCCTGAGAGAGCTGACAATAGCATTGCAGGCTGGAGGCCCACAGCAATTGTAAGCCCTTGAGCCTAGCAACCAGCCACGCTGAGGGCCTACTCATTTAATAGAAAAACTGCAACAGGAATGTGCTATTAGACCTTGCAGCCAACTGTGCTGGGGCACCCCAAACCCAATAAAGGGTCCATGGCAGCCACACACAGATAAGCATTAGAACCAGCTGGCCAGGGGGACAGCCTAGTCTCCCCAGGCACCTGCAGCAAGAACAATACTGCCACAACAGAGGAAAACTCCTGGAACATTTGGAACTGGTGACGAGGGGGAAGCACACTGCTAGGCCTCATAAGGCATCTATTACATAAAACCACCTCTCCAAGATTGGGAGATGTAGCTGATCTACCTAGTACATAGATATAAGCACAGAGAAAGAGGAAAAACGAGGAGACAAAGGACTACATTCCAAGTAAGGGAACAGGACAAAACCCCAGAAAAAGAACTAAATGAAACAGAAATAAACAGTCTACCTGACAAAGAGTTCAAGCAAAAAGTCATAAGGATGCTCACTGATCTTGGAAGAAGAATGGATGAACCCAGTGAGAACTTCAACAAAGAATTGGAAAATATATAAAAGAACCAATCAGAGGGCAGGCCCAGTGGGATAGCAGTTAAGTTCGCACATTCTGCTTCAATTGCCCAGGGTTTGCCAGTTTGGACCCTGGTTGCAGACATGCAGCACTACTTGGCAAGCCATGGTGTGGTAGGCATCCTACATATGAAAAAAAGTAGAGGAAGATGGGCACGGATGTTAGCTCAGGGCCAGTCTTCCTCAGCAAAAAGAGAGGAGGATTGGCTGTAGATATTAGCTCAGGGCTAATCTTCCTCAAAAAAAAAAAAAAGAACCAATCAGAAATGAAGAATACAATATTAGAAATGGGAAATTCACTAGACGGACTCTAGAGCAGAGTAGATGATACAGAACAACAGATCAGTGAGCTGGATGAAAGACTAGAGGAAATCACCCAAGCCGAACAGGTGGAAGAAAAAAGAATGAGAACAGTGTAAGGGAACTCTGGGACAACATCAGGCACACCAACATCCATATTATAACTGTCCCAGAAGGAGAAGAGAGAGACAAAGGGGCAGAGAATCTATTTGAAGAAATAATAGCTGAAAAGTTTCCTAACCTAAGGAAAGAAACAGACATCCAGGAACAAGAAGCACAGAGAGCACCAAACAAGATAAACCCAAAGAGGTCCACACCAAGATACATTGTAATTAAAATGTTGAGAACTAAAGATAAAGAGAGAATCCTAAAATCTGCAAGAGAAAGACAACAAGTTACATACAAAGGAAAGCCCATAAGGCTATTGGCTGACTTCTCAGCAGAAACCATACAGGCTAGAAGGGAGATGCACAATATATTTAAAGCATGGAAAGGAAAAACCTACAGTCAAAAATACTCTACTCAGCAAGGTTGTCATTCAGAATGGAAGGAGAGATACAGAGTTCCCTAAACAAGAAAAAATTAGGAGTTTATCACCAAGAAACCAGCCTTGCAAGAAATACTAAAAGGACTTAAGTAGGAAAGAGAAGACCACAAATAGGAATAAGAAAATTATTTTTTAAAAAAAGCAATAAAATCACCAGTAACAGCAAATATACAGTAAAGGTAGCAGATCAACAACCTATGAAGCTAATATGAAGATCAAAAGACAAAAGTACTAAAATTATCTATTTCTATGATAGGAGGGTAATGAATACACATGCACAAATAAAGAGGTTACATATGATAACAAAAACATAACATGTGGGAGGAGGGGAGTAAAAGAGTAGAGCTTTTAGCAAGAGATCAAACTAAAGAGACCATGAACTCAATGCAGATTGCTATATATATAGGTTATTATATGTGAACCTCATAGTAATCACAAAACAGAAACCTATAAAAATACACAAACAATTAAGAGAAAGGAACCCAAACATAATACTAAAGAAAGCCAACAAACCATAAGGAAAGAGAGCAAGAGAAGAAGAAAGGAACAGAAAAGAACTGCTAAAACACCCAGAAAAAAGGTAACAAAATGGCAATAAGTACACACTTATCAATAGCTATTTTAAATGTCAATGGACTAAATGCTCCAATCAAAAGGCATAGGGTGGCTGATTGGATAAAAAACCAAGACGCATATATATGCTGCATACAAGAGACACACTTCAGACCTAAAGATATTCACAAAGTGAACGTGAAGGGATGGAAAAAGATACTGCATGCAAATGGCCAAGAAAGGAAAGTTGAGGTAGCAACACTTACAAACGACTGTAAGAGAATACTATAAAAAGCTATATGCCAACAAATTGGATAATCTGGAAGAAATGGATAAATCCTTAGAATCATACAACTTTCCAAAACTGAATCCAGAAGAAATAGAGAATTTGAATAGGCCAATCACCAGTAGGGAGATCAAAACAGTGATCAAAAACCTCCCCAAAAACAAAAGTCCAGGACCAGATGGTTTCCCTGGTGAATTCTACCAAACATTCAAAGAAGACTTAATAGCTATCCTTCTCAAACTCTTCCAAAAATTTGAAGAGGAAGGGAAGCTTCTGAACTCATTCCATGAAGCCAACATTACCCTGACACCAAAACCAGGCAAGGACAACACAAAAAAAGAACATTACAAGCAAATATCACTGATTAAGATTGATGCAAAAATCCTCGACAAAATACTAGCAAATCGAATACAACAATACATTAAAAAGATGATATGCTATGATCAAGTGGGATTTATTCCAGGGATGCAGGGATGGTTCAACATCAGCAAATCAATCAACATGATACAAAATGAAGAATAAAAATCACATGATCATCTCAGTAGATGCAGAGAGAGCATTTGACAAGATACAACATCCATTTATGACAAAAACTCTCAATAAAATGGGTATAGAAGGGTAGAGCTAATATCATTATAATAATATCAATATAAAATGGGTACAGCTAACATCATTCTCAATGGAGAAAACTGAAAGCTATCCCTCTAATAACAGGAACCAGACAAGGATGCCCACTTTCACCACTCTTATTTAACGTAGTATTGGAAGTCCTAGCCAGAGCACTCAAGCAAGAAAAAGAAATAATAAGGATCCAAATTGGAAAGGAAGAAGTGAAACTGTCATTATTTGCAGATGACATGATTTTAATAAACAGAAAACCCTAAAGAATCTACAAGAAAACTTTTAGAAATAAAAAATGAATACAGTAAATTTTCAGGATACAAAATCAACTACAAAAATCAGTTGTATTTCTCTACGTTAACAACAAGGTAGCAGAAAGAGAAATCAAGAATACAATCCCATTTACAATTGCAACAAAAGGAATAAAATACGTAGGAATAAACTTAACCAAAGAGGTGAAAGATCTACACACCGAAAACTATAAAACATTGTTGAAAGAAGCTGAAGACACAAAGAAATGGAAAGATATTCCGTGATCTCAGGTTGGAAAAACCAACATAGTTAGAATGTCCATACTTCCTAAAGCAACATACATTCAATGCAATCCCTATCAAAGTTCTAGCAACAGTTTTCACAGAAATAGAACAAGGAACCCTAAAATTTATATGGAACAACAAAACACCCCAAATAGCCAAAGGAATCCTCAGAAAAAAGAACAAAGCTGGAGGTATCACACTCCTTGATTTCAAAATAGACTACAAAGCTATAGTAACCAAAACAGCATGGTACTAGCACAAAAACAGACACACAGATCAATGGAACAGAATCAAGAGCCCAGAAATAAACTCACACATATATGTACAGCTAATTTTCAACAAGGGAGCCAAGAACATACAATAGAGAAAAGAAAGTCTCTTCAATAAATGGTGTTGGCTAAACTGGACAGCCACATGTAAAAGAATGACCGTAGACAATCATCATACACCATACACAAAGATTAACTCAAAATGGATTAAAGATTTGAATGTAAGACCTGAAACCATGAAACTTCTAGATGAAAACATAGGCAGTACGCTCTTTGACATTGGTCTGAGCAGTATATTTTCAAGTACCATGTCTGACTGGGCAAGGGAAACAATAGAAAAAATAACCAAATCGGACTACATCAAACTAAAAAGCTCCTGCACAGCAAAGGAAATTATTAACAAAATGAAAAGACAACTTAACAATTGGGAGAAGATATTTGAAAATCATATATCTGATAAGGGCCTAATATCCAAAATATATAAAGAACTCATACATGTCAACAACAAAAAAACTAACAAACAACCCAATCAAAAAATGGGCAAAAGATCTGAAGAGACATTTCTCCAAAGAAGAGATACAGATGGCCACGAGGCACATGAAAAGATCACATGTTCAAGATCACTAACAATCAGGGAAATGCAAATCAAAACTACAATATCTCACCTCATCTCCACCAGAATGGCTATAATTAATAGGACAGGAAATAACAAGTGTTGGAGAGGATGTGGAGAAAAGGGAAGCCTCACACACTGCTGGTGGGAGTGCAAACTGATGCAGCCACTCTGGAAAAGGGTATGGAGAGTCCTGAAAAAATTAAGAATAGAACTAACATACGATCCAGCTATTCCACTGCCGGGTATTTATCCAAAGAACTTGAAAACACAAATGCATAAAGATATATGAAGCCCTATGTTCATTGCAGTACTATTCACAATAGGCAAGACTTGGAAGCAACCTAGGTACCCATAAAGGGACGAATGGATAAAGAAGATGTGGGATATATACACAATGGAACACTACTACTCAGCCATAAAAAAGGATGAAATCTGGCCATTTGTGACAACATGGGTCGACCTTGAGGGTATTATGCTAAGTGAAATAAGTCAGGAGGAGGAAGTGAGAGGCCATATGATCTCACTGATAAGTAGAAGATAAAAACAACAACAAACAAACACATAGAGACAGAGGTTGGATTGGTGGTTACCAGAGGTGGGGGGAGGGGAGGGAGGAGAGTGACGGGAGTGATTAGGCACATATGTGTGGTGATGGGTTGTAATTAGTCTTTGGGTGGTGAACATGACGTAATCCACATAGAAATGGAAATATAATGATTAACCGCCCCCCCCCCCAAAAAAAAGAAGGGAGGGAGGGAAAGAGAGAGAAAGTGAGGATGGAAAGAAGATAAAATAAGTTCACTTTTGCATATATTGAGTGTAAATTACCTATACAACATTTGATCCAAATCTAGCTTTGTAGTAGTTAAAATACTGTGTAATGACAAAAAACCAAAAACAAGACTAGGAAGTTTCATTGACTTTCAAATTCCAATGTTTACCTTTTTCTTATTAAATATAATGTATATAAATGTATAGTTTAACAAATTATTGTAAAATAAACATCTCTTCCCAAATCCCAAATTAACAACACACATCATAACAGACTTTGTTAGAAGAAATGAAAAACTAAGCCACTGAGTTGAAGAATTTATGAGTGATGTTGATACTACTAATAGCTATCATTTTTATATACTAATAATTATAATAGCTAGCCATGCCCACACACACACACTCATCACTATGCTAGACAAATTACCTACATTTAGGGTCCAAGATATAATTCGTTATCACCATTTTAAAGATAAAAACTCTACACTTTAATGGGGTTAACTAATTTCCTCATGGTCATCAAAATAGTAAAGTTTTAAACCAGAAGCCATAAAAAGTTCTTTTACTGGAGAACTGCCATAAGGCATATTTTCGAAGTACATATTTCAAGGGAAAACCTTCCCCATTCTCTTTCCAATACTAGAGGCTAATGATAGATATAAAGATACTTTATGTAATGTGTGAGAAGCATGATATAATTGTACCCCTTCTGCCATTAGGTAACCTGAGGACTGAAGAGCGCGCATAATTGCGGGATGAACAAGCACCGGGTCTAAACGGTAGGTAGGGTTAGGAGGGTGGGATGAGAGACAAAGACATATCCAGGGTCAGCGGGAGAAAGTGTGTCACACCAAAACCACCAATTTTCTTTTACTGTTAATATTGCCTTGTGGGAACTCATAATTTGCCTGGAGTTTTGTCTTCCCCACTCGTGCTGAGAGTAAGGCTTCAGTGTGAAGGTGTCAGGTTTTGAGGACTTGGTTTTACAATACTGGAAGGTTTTCAGGTGCTCACAAAATTCAATCAGCTGATTTTAGTGGCAGGATACTCTAGGCATTGTGTTTTTACAAAGTATCGCTGTTTTGGAAACAGATTTTCAAGCCTTCCCATCACCTACAAACATCTACACAGATTGTTCACCCATTTCAACAAATGTGATTTTTTAGCTTGTTTTGAAGTCAGCTTGATTGCCTAGACTCTTTGGATACTCAACACAGCTAATGGAGAAGAAAAGAACCACAAGACGGAAGAATATTAGAGTTTTCAAATATGCACAGAATAAAACATTTTTAAATAGAATAACTTTTTTGCCAATATAGACACAATACTAGAGACAGAAAATTAACCTCAACTGTGTCTGCTCAGCAGAATCAAGGCCCACTGCTCTCAGGGGAGAATGCTTAGGAGGCAGACGGTCAGAAGCCAGCACAGTCCAGCGCTATCCCAAAGCTGTACGAGAAAAGGTGGGAAGCTCCTGTTTTAGAGCACCAGCTCCCTAATAGTGTTGGACACAGCAGTTCCACTTTCCTAACTGACTCGTCAAGTGTTATTTGCTTCAGTTCAGTGAAACTGGTTGTGAATTCAACCACTTGTATAGGTGAATAAGGCCTTACGTGCTTTGGGGTTTCTGTTGTAGGTGTGTGGGTACAGTTTTATTTATAAAAAAGATTACCGCATAAGGGCAGCGCAAGGACAGATGCGGATGATGAGACTTTTGTGCATGAAGTTGTCCTCTGATAAGGATTTGAAGGACTTCTGAGACTTTAAGGACTGTCTCTACCACATGTACAATTACCTTCTACTTCATACAACGAAAAGTCTCGCCAGTCAAATATTTTCCAGGGTCATTCATCCTTCTCAAGTTTGCCGTGCTCCCAACAATCCTTACTGAACAAATCAAGAATGAAGCTTATCTTATCCTGATGGAGGACGGTCCACAGAGGTAGCACTTGGAAATATCTAATATTCAACCTAGTACTTAATCTATCCAGGTTTGCTATCTTTTGAAGTAGGCGGCTGGCAATGAGTCACTTAGGCAGAACTATATATTATTAAAGCAATTTTATACAGAATTGGTTTTAAAAATAAGTAGATTTGAAGTCCTTGGGTATGTTCTAAAATTATTTTTCTATATTTGGCAAAAGATAGGATTCTATACACAGGAAATATTTGAGATGAAAATGCACGTCCTGTAAATGTTTAACTATCTAAAGTTAGATTCAAACTACTTAAATAAAAAGTACTTCATAACAAGCTTACATTTAGGCAATTACCACACACACGAATGGGGCCACGACTGCAGTTATGTCTCTATACAAGCATGGTCTGGCACTTAGTACTTTGCACTTGGCTCCTTTTACTCCAAAGCAACAAAAAAGGGGCAAGTTAATGGACTAAAAATATAAAATATAGATATAATTTTTAAAAATTATAATGTATAGCAGTAACATTTGGGGGTTATTGTGACAGCAGCTAAGACACACCTGACACAGCCCCTCTAAAATTCCCACTGTAATACCCCTGTAAATATAAAAAGAAATTAAAAGGGTCACAGCTCTAAAAGCTAAAGGCAAAGATGACAAGATCCCAAAATGTCTGTGGTGACTCTAAGCACTGCTTGGTAGATGGCATGGAATTTACAGGCACTTTTAAAATAAAACACCACATGCCTAACTCTCTGAACTAGAATAAGATCTGAAGATAACAGGGAAAGATTTTTATTCATACTCCTTATCAGGGCCCAACTCTGAGACTCATAGGGTTTTACAAAACACAGGCTTAACCAAAACAAACAAATTAAAAAATCTGGTCACGCCCTAAGGGTACAGGAACTATCTTTACATCAGCCAGTCCCGGAGCCTTCTAGTGCATTACTGCTCCTCCCCCATTGGCTCCTCTCTTCTCCATCCCTCACAGATTGGAAATCCCAGGATGCAGCTCTCAGAAATGTGACACTGAGCTGCCTAAGGACAAGCACAGCAAGGCGCAGAGAAGAGCATGAGAGGATGCGTGCTAGAAAGTACAGGTAGTCTCCTAGTCTCTGTTTCCCCATTCTCCTCAAGAAACGGCACTCCGCAGAAACATTCGATCCTAACAAACACAATAAACACTGAAACAAATGGTTGTTTTTGTCTAAGCTTTTACAACCTCAGTTTATGTGTTCAAAGAAAAACTGTTTTGATCAAGAATAAATTATGGCATATCACTTATGATAGAAGATTATTTCATCCTTACAATCATGCTCTCAAAAATATTAATGAATATGGGAAAGCTCTCAGGATTCATGTCAAGTGAAAAACATGCAGCACATAAAATATATAAACGGTATACAGTGTGATACTGATTATACTTAAGATTCATTTGTATATCTGAATATATATGTACACATACTTACATAGAAACGAATGTATACCTGTTCCCTGCTTGTTACCCTTAACTTAACACCCTTAATTTATTCCAGAAAACAGAGCATAAAGTGACTATGCGTCAAAGCCAATGGGGAAAATGTATTGCATTGTTTGTTCCTATTAAGAAGTCTATTCAAAAATTATGTTTTCTGTATTTATCAAAAAAGCAAAACAAAAACAAAACATGTGAAGCTATGGTTCTGCCTCTTACTTTCTTCCGCTGATGCTATTGTGAGCAAACTGCATGTTCCTCTGAGAGAAAAATGCACACTAGTGAGCAGAGTGAGGAGATTATGACCAAAGTATTACAGTTAACACTTTTTTTTGCTTTGTTTTGCTACTGTGAAAAAATTCATATTTTCTAAAATGAGCATAAACTCTTGTTAGGCTTCAGTTCAAAACCTTATGGTAATGAGTATTAAGCAAAGGTTGACCTTGAATAAATATAAATACATATATACATGTGTGTGAGTGCATGTCGATATATATATCTCACAAAGTTAACAGCGTGGGCAGTGAGTCTCTGGTTTTAGTACTAGGTATGCACACATTTCTTAGAATTTAAAAAATTTTCTATAATTAGAAAAAAATCTTAATTTAAATAAGAAACTACTCTAATATCTGGCAGGAGCTCAATAAATGGTAAGACAGCATAGCGTAACTGAATCTTCTGGTTTAATCCATGCAGATAATGGGAACATAAAGTTAAACATTCCGGGTCCTCCTCTAAAACGTAACTATCAGAAAGATGTAGTTTATCTACAAGTTAATAAACTGGCAGAGAGGTAAAAAATATATCTTAGAGAAATAGACAAGTTCAGAACCAAGTGAGCTCTGAATATGATCATTTTTTACGGACTCAGTTTTCTTGGACAACAGACAAAAAATAGTATTAGAGTTAGTGAATAGAATGGTAATGAAAGACCATTAGACTGGGAGACCTTACTTAATTCAGAATACAAAATATTTATAATATGTATCTTAGAAAGTTTTGCTGCAATCATTGGCAGAATGATATACCTGATTTAGAGCTAAATAAAAATAAACACACACATACATACATAGAATGAATTAATTAGCTTAAGAAAAAAATACATATGAGGCAGAAGAAGAGATCTGACAAAACAAAAAAATTTAAAAAGAAGGGTCAGCCCCATGGCTGAGTTAGGTTTAAGTTCCACGTGCTCTACTTCAGTGGCCCGAGTTGGCCAGTTCAGATCCCAGGCATAGACTTACCCCACTCATGAGCCATGCTGTGGAGGTGTCCCACATACAAAACAAAGGAAGATTGGCACAGATGTTAGCTCCGGGCTAATCTTCCTCAAGCCAAAAAATGGGAAGATTGGCAACAGATATTAGCACAGTGAATCTTCCTCATAAAAAAATAAATAAATAAATAAATATAAAATAAAAAAAGAAATGAAAAGATTTTATTTGTAAACTAGTGTGAATATATGAGTTACCTACCAGTCAGGTGAAGGGGGGCTGCAGCCTAGTACAATGGATAAAACAAGAAATTTGGAATTAGCTGCCCTAAATGCCAGTCTGGGCTCTACTACCAATTAGACATATGACCTGGAACAAATCCCTGAAGTTCTGAGGGCCTCAGTTTCTTCAGCAGTTGAATGAAGATAATGCTGTAGTATTTATGGAAGCACTTAATAAACCACAGATAAATGGAGACACGCCAGTTCTATTATTAACATATGAGAATTACTGTCGATATTTGTCACATTGGAATCAACAATCTGTTTAGTCCTCTTGTAGATGTATCTTCAAACATCAACAGAAAAGAAGCTCCTGAATCCTGTGGAGTTGAGAACGGAGTACACAGGGAAAGGGAAAGACAAACAAGGCAACTTGAGCATCCTTAAGGCAGCAGCAGAGCTCTGAGTCTCATGGGTAAAGGCAGGGAAGCCAGGCGTATGAGTTATCTATTGCTACATAAGAAATACCACAAACTTAGCCACTTAGAACAACACACATCTATTATCTCATGTTATCTGTGGGTCAGCAAACTAGGCATTGCCAGTCTCGGGGTCTCTCACGAGACTAATCAAAATACTGATCAGGGCTGGGGTCTCGTTGGAAGGCTCAAATAGAAAAGAATGCACTTCCAAGCCCATGTGGTTGTTGACAGGATTCAGTTCCTTGAGGGCTGAAGGAACTGAGGCTCTCCGTCCTTGCTGGCTGTTGATTGGAGGCCACTCTCAGTTCCTTGCCCTGTGAAGCTCTCAACATAGAAACTCACTTCATCAAAGCCAGGAGGAGTCTGCTGGCAAGACGAAGTCATAATCTTTTGTAACCTTATCATGGAAGTTTCATTCTCTCAATGTTGATGTATTTTATTGATTAGAAACAAATTAGTCAAAGGGAAGGGTTTACACAGGCTGAGACTACCAGGAGGCAGAGATCACTGCGGCCATCTTAGATGCTATCTACCACAAAAGGAGACCCTACTGTTAAATCATCAGAAATGCTATTATCTACCTATGTTCAAAGCAAACAATGTAAGAAGAGTATAGAGTAAAAAGTCATCAAATACCTAGGCATGCATTTAGAGAAAAAGTAATGTGAAAAAATTTTTGAAGGGTCAATTTTTAAAACATGAAAAGAAAAGAAATCTACCAACGCTGCCTTCTCCAATGGAGTCCAACTCATCATCAAGTCATAATTCTGGGATCGTTGTACATAGCTCATGTGTAGGAACTGCTGAGAAATGACTTTTTTGGTTGTAATATTTTTAAATAATGAGACAAATATGATTGTCATGGTGGGTTGAGAGAAATAAGTTGGATCTTTCCAAGTATATATGCCTATGTTTAAACTGTGACTAAGAAAGAATAAAGACTTCAAGTCAAACCCGGCAGATTGACCATGTTTATGTCTGCTACTTCCGGAAACTAGTTAAATACAAAATACGCAAGGCCAAAGAGAGAATGAGTAGAAATGACAACAGATGAGAGATATCAACAAAATTCTGAAAGATGCAAAGCAGATGGCAATGTATAACCGAGGAAGAAGTCGAAGAAAGCTGAAAACTGGACCTGAAGAGAGGGAAGCTCCTCAGAGGCTTATCTTGTAATCCTTTTGGAGAGAGTTGAGTAATAACAATAACATCTAATGGGTGCCTGCTGTATTCCAATTACAAGGATAACTTCTTTGTTCTTCACAAATGTCCTGTGAGGTGGGCATTACTCTTATCCCCACTTTACATATGGGGAATGTGAGGCATAGAAAAGTTAAGGAATTTGTAGAAGGGCACACAGCTAGTAGGCTTTGATTTAAACTCAGCCTGAGTTCGGAGCCGAGCTCGTCATCACTACGCCTTACTGCCTGCCATTATGTGAACAGGATAGAGTAATACGGTAGAGAGAGTGTTCTTTGATGGAGGCTGGGTGCTGTAGAACGGCCAGTGCCCTAGAACTTTCAGCAGCTTATTCAGGGTCGTGAACAAGGGGGGTTAAACTGAAGAATATTGTTTATAGGGTAAAAATAGTTTTCAAGTAAAAAGAAATGAAAAATATGACTAAAGATAATGAATGTGGTTAACAAATGGGAGAATGATGCTAAAAAAAACAAAGGTGGAATAATTTATGAAGAGAAATTATGAAACAAAAGAGTGACACACCAGAGACTGAAGTCAGAAAGAAGATATAGCCATAATCATGGGAAAAACTGGAAGCGAGGAACCAATTCAGTCTGTTCAACTCTGAATAAACATCCGAATCACCTATGATGGTGTTAAATCATATGAAAGCCCAGGTTGCCCTCGTGGAAACTTTGATTCTGTAGCACCAGGGCACTGCCTGAACAATCTGCCTTTTATTTTATGCTGTACAGTGGTTTTTTCCCTAAAGATTGGCACCTGAGCTAAAATCTGTTGTCAAACTTCTTTTTTTCTCTTCTTTTACCCAAAGCCCCCCAGTACATAGTTGTATATTCTAGTTGTAGGTCCTTCTGGCTCTGCTATGTGGGATGCCACCTCAGCATGGCTTGATGAGTGGTGCTAGATCTGCACCCAGGATCTGAACTGGTAAAACCCTGGGCTGCTGAAGCAGGGCATGCAAACTCAACCACTTGGCCATGGGGCTGGTCCTTCTACAGGTGGTTTTAACTTAATAAGGGGTAAGAGCTGTTGATACTAGCTTACAGACCAGCAGCAAGCCACACATGGAGCTGGCACAGCCACAGCTCAGACCAAGTCTAGGGACTGGTGAGGAAAGTGTCTGAGGACAAATAAAATACAGCAAGAATTCTATTTTTAGAAAAATGTCCCCAAATATACATATATACAAAATATGCAAAGATATATGTCCAAGAATATTCACTAAAGTATTGTTTACAAGAGCAAACGCACTGAAAACACTCTCCACCCATAAGGGACGGATTAAATCTGTCATTCATGTTACATCCATAGAAAATGGAAAACCAGGAAATGTAAAATATTTAAGTGGATCTGATTCTGCTGCTGTGAAAGCATCTTTAAAAGAAATTGTTAAATGAAAAAAGTTGCAGAACAGTATTAAAATATGTTTCTGTTTGTATATACAGAAAAAGGAATGTCTGCTTGTATACTCAACAGACTATTAGGACTACCTTTGAAGCAGGTGGATTGGGGATTGAGGAGACGGGAAAGAGAGGGAGATTTTTACTTTTTAATTTATATCCTTTGGTACTAATTTAATTTTTTTTTACAACAAGAATATATTACTTTTATGATAAAGGAATAAAAATGCATGAAAAGATTTCTGGCTAATTCACTGTAATCACCATAAATGTGTGGCTCTTAAGATGGAGTGTGAAGGGTTGTTTCTAAGGATTGGGGATCAGAGAGCAAAATAGTGAAGGCACCATATGTAATATCTGTGAGGTGACATTGTGTAGAGGTGGCAAGATACAGAAACACGACCCAAGAGAAACTGGAGGATCTTAAGAACTCCAGACCTCAAAAAAGAAACAAAGGCGGACACAGTTCACAGAAAAGGAGTTAAAGTATGGAATTTTGAGGAGAAAAGAGGATGAAGAGACACCATATATAATAAGATGATTACATCCAAAAGCTTTTTTAAAGTCAAGAAGAGAATACACAAAAAACACGATCTGTGTGCATTTCCTGGTCCTCAGGTGGCACGTGTCCCTTGACCATGGCCCATCTCTCTACTTTAGCTTTGTGGGTCATCCATTTCACTCCCAGTCTTGCATAGAACATTCGCTGGAAAGAACTGTCTTTCTGTTTGGAGTCCAAAGATTCATATCAATAGTTCCTCTTACCAATTTGATTGAAGAAAGTGCGCAGAACGTATAAACCAGTAGGTTCCATAAAGCACAACTTAAATTAAAAGTCTAAAACAGTAATTATTCAAGTGACAGTCACAACCCAAGCTCAGAACTGGCCTGTCAGTCATATGTCTCCCTCTGTGGAGAAGCCACCACTGCCAGTACCAACTCTGGGCGCCCCGGGCAGAAACAAGAACATATTTCTTGAGAAGCAGAGCCGCACAGCAGAAAGATTATAGTATTTGGAGACACAAGGAATTGCTTTGCCATATACTAACTGTATGACCTTGAACAGGTCATCCTGACCACCTCCTTTGTCTTCTGGAAAGCCGAGTTAATGATCTTTTCTCTCCCTCCCCCACAGGATGAGAAAAACGTATGTGAAAGCAATATGTCAACTAGAGAGGTATAATTATTTCTTCTATATTTATTCCTTAAACATTGATGCAAAACCATTTTTGTTTCTGTTTAAAGTGAGCATTAGGTGATTCAACCTGATCCTTATAAATTCTTTCCCAATGGTAAATTAACATAAATAATATCAAATTCCTATGAGGAAGGAGCTGCTTTGCCAGCGTGATTCAGTCTGAGTCATTCAATGCCTCACCCCTTTTGAAGCGGACACATTTTTATTACTCAGTTCCAAATAAAGGGGATGAAAATAAATATCTAAGTTCAACTACAGGTTACCATAAAAGCTCTTCAGAGTTTGTCAGTAAGCAACAACAAGTGGATTTTCTCAATATATTTTTAATCGTTCTTCTATGTGCTTTCGTAAGTCTGGAGTACTCTGTTTTAACATATAGAAGAGGTCTACTTGGCCATGTCTAGATCACCTGGAAAGTTGGTAGCAACTAGAAAAGTTGTCTTATTGGACCATATGCCACAGGCTCAAGGCCACGGAGATAAAGATGTTTCTAAGAATGCTGCCTGTTTGCTACTTTGAGAACAGTGTTATACTGGTGATGAATGGAAGTTATACTCTATATTTTGCTAGAGGTTTTCTATCCAAAATCCAAATCTGATAACATCTCATCTTTGCTTAGAAACCACTTTCGGCTTCCTGGTTTTTATTAGATAAAGTTTACGTTGCTTATAACGGCAAACAAATTGCCCTTCTTATACGTCCGCACCATTCTTTATTAGTCCTCTCTTCTCATACCATCTAAAGTGTCCATATTCTAGCCACATGGAATTTCAGAGACCTAAACAAGCACAAACTTTCATAACTCTTTGCCTGTATTTGTGCCATTAATCCTAGAATATTTTTTCCTTTTTTTGCCCAGCAACCTTCCTACTCATTCCAGAGAGCAAATGTTTACTCCCTTCTGAAGCCTTCCCTGTATGCCATAGGCAGCAGCCCTTTCTCTGTGCTTTTGCTTATACCTTTATTATGGAACATATCACACTGCATTACAATACAATTTTTATATATCTCTCTCCTCCACTGGGCAGTACATTCAATTCCTACTTGCTGAATGAATGAATGAATGAAAGTGCTTCTCATTAGGACTCCAAATTCAGTTGCCTTTTTAGGTTTAACGAACTAAGTGCACTAAGATAGAAACATGAGAGCATGTCTGAGTCACAAAGAAAAGAAGCAACTCTTGGATGACCTTTGGTAAGAGTCAAGAGTCAATGTCACTATGTTCTCACAAGGCAGGCACAACTGGGACGTGTTACAAACGGCATAATTTTAAAGGCTCCAATGAAAAGGTAAATTATTAAAAATGTTTTAATTACTGGTTGTCACAATGCCTAAAACACCTATCATTAGAATCATGTTTTATATCTTCAAAAGACCCCTACAGAAATTTATCCAGAAGGATTAGAATGATGACAAGTAACTGAAAGCCACTTAGGACAGAGTGAGTTCTGAAGGAACAGGCACAGGATGAGTAAGTTTTGATGGAAAGTAGAAGGGAAGACACTATTCAGGACATGGTCTACTGCTCAGACAGGATATCCCAGTGAGGGAGGCTCCGAGATGCCAGAGAGCTGGCATGGGGACAAGCCATGAGGCTGGAAAAGCAATTGACACTGATGCGGGAAGAGATGCTGAAAGCAGATCCTTGGCCTGTTTCCTGTTGCTTCCTGTAAAAATGTCTTCTCTCTCCAGGAGTGTTCTCACATCAAAATTGCTTAATTTAAGCAAGACCATAAACAGAATTTTAGTATGCATGTATTTTCTCTGCATATGTGCTTATTTATCTGGATAACTGAGAAACATTGTTTATTTTCTATATTTTTAACCTTTCCTGCTTGTTGCTGACTCACCAGCAATAGAGTGCTCTTTTCTCAGCCTGCTGTCTGCGGGGAGGTGGGGCAGGGACGCTTAGCCGCAAAAGCTTCGAAGGGCTGTCAGACGGGCCTCCTACCTTTCCACGGTGTCCAGGCAGGTGCTGAATCCTGTGGATTCTGCGTCTGTAGTAACATTTCATCACTACAGGTCAGTTTGGGCTGCTCTTGCCCTTCACAGAAATGGAAGCACTGTGTGTATTCTTTTGTGAGACTGAATGACTATCACATTCTTGGCGCGGTGACCAGCTTCACGTCGGCATTATAATACTCTCATATATCGGGAAACGCTTTTGCATTTTTCAAAAATTTTTCACACGTATTATCTCGTTTAAGAAGGCACACAGTTACAGTTCCACTTTGCCGCAGGCGAGGGAGACCCTCCTAGAGGTACAAGGAGAGATCGTGTACACAGACGTCTGGTTGCCACCCATCTCCTGACTCTCCCTACAACCTAAAAGGACAAGAGCTGAGGAGGCAAAAGGCACTGATCCTGGGTGAGATGAGACTAGAATTGCTTGTGGTGTCAAACTAACGCAGTTAGGTAAAAGGGGCCAGTAGGATTCCTTTTGTTTGTTTTTTTTTGTTGATTGGTTGGTTTTAACTCAAAGTGATGGGAAAGTAAGACAAAAATGTATGAAAACTACTTGGTTGCTTGCCAGTTATTAGAAAGAGAGGAGCAAGAGAAAAACAAGAGCAGAAGAGGGCAGATCTGGGAGGTAGAGGCACAGATGATTACACAAAACAGAGCGGGAAGCCACTGAAAGTAAAGATCAGGCCCCCTCCAATGGCCAGGAAAGCAGGATGCTTTCACAGCAGCTCTTCTCCCTGAGAGCAGTCACGTAGGCCAAGGGATAAGATTCCCGGGTTCCGTTGAACCCCGTCTCAACCTTCACAACACAGCTACTGTAGTCTTAATGGGTTTCACCACAATTTCTTGGTATTGTTTCTGGATTAGTAGCCCTCTCACTAGGCTTTAACTGTCTACTTGTACGAGCTGGTATACTATGACGAATCACAGGTGAAGGCGATGCCGGAGGAGCCACGGCAACACCCAGAGCAGCTGGCCACCCTTCTCTCCTCCAAACAAAGGCTTCCGAAAGATGCCTTTGATGAGCAGAAGTTTTTAATTTTCATGAATTCCAAATTATCCATTTTTTCTTTTATATTCAGTGATTTGTGTGTCCTCTCAAAGACACTGATACCTACCCCAAGGTCATCAGCATTTCCACCCCCACCCGCCGCACACACATATTTATCTAGTTGTTTCAGCACCATTTGTTGAAAAGACTTTACTTTCCCTGTTGAATTACCTTGAAACCTTTATAAAAAAAATCAATTGACCTTATTTGTGTGGACCTATTTCTAGCTAGTTTATTTTGTCCCATTGATCTATTTAACTACCCTTAGTCCAATTAACACTATATTGTGTCCTGTAGCATTGGAGTAACTCTTGACATCTGATAGTATAAGCCCTCCAGCTTTGTTCTTTCTACATATTGATTTGGCTAGTCTAGATCTTTTGCTTTTCCATACAAATTTTAGCATCACCTTGTCAGTTTCTACAAGAAAAGCCTGTTGGGGTTTTGATTACAATTGCAATGTACAGACCAGTTGGAAGAAAACTGACACCATTTAATTCATGAATAGTATACATTCCTCCATTTATTAGGTATTATTTATTCTCTTTTAGTAATATTTTGTAATTTTCAGAATAGATGTCTTGCATATTTTTGACACATTTATTTCTAAGTATTTAGTGCTTTTAGATGATACAGTAAATGCAATTTAAAATTTCTCATTTTGCGGGGCTGGCCCCGTGGCCGAGTGGTTAAGTTCGCGCGCTCCGCTGCAGGCGGCCCAGTGTTTCGCCAGTTCGAATCCTGGGCGCGGACATGGCACTGCTCATCAAACCACGCTGAGGCGGCGTCCCACATGCCACAACTAGAAGGACCCACAACTAAGAATATGCAACTATGTACCTGGGGGCTTTGGGGAGAAGAAGGAAAAAAAATAAAATAAAATCTTAAAAAAAAAAAAATTTCTAATTTTGCAGTTGTTTGCTACTATATATAGAAACAGTTGATTTTTGTAAATTGACTTTGTATCCTACACCCTTGCCAAATTCACACATTAGTTCTAGTGTTGTAGATTTCTTCAAATAAGTATGTTTTCTGTGAATAAAAGCCATATTACTACTTACTTTCCAATTTGTAGCCTTCTCTTTCTTTTTCTTGCCTTGTTCCAACTAGCCAGGACCCCCAGTATGATGTTGAATGTTATTAGTTTGAATAGATATCCATGCCTTGTTCCTGATTGTAAGGAAAAGTGCATATTCCACTATTAAGTATGGTTTCAGATGGATGCCCTTTATCATACTGAGGAAGAGCCCTTCTACTTTTTTTTGCTGTGAGTTTTTCTTATAGAATAGAGTGTTGAATTTTGTCAAATGCTTTTACTGCATCAGTTGGGATAATAATATGAATTTTCTCCTTTATCCTGTTAATGTGGTGAATTATATTATATTATCTGATTTTTAAAAAATATGTTAACCTAACCTTGAATTGCTGAGATAAACACCACTTGGCTACAATGTATTATCAATTCATCTATTTCCAGATCCAATTTGCTAACATTTTATTAAGGAATTTATTAAGGAATGAGGGTTATTGTTTACATTCTTTTCTTACAATATCTTGGTCAGGTTTTGGTATCAGGGTATGCTAGCCTCATAATATGAGTTGGGAAGTATTCCCTTTTCCTCTATTTTCTGAGAGAGCTGTGTAAGATTGGCACTCTTTCCTTCTTAAAGGCATGACAAAAATGGCCAGTAAAGCCATCTTGGCCTACAATTTTCTTTCTGAGAAGTTTTTTATTACAAATTTAATTTATTTAGTATGAATATGCCTATTCAAATTTTTATTTCATTTTCTGTCAGTTTAGGCAAGTTGTATTTTTCAAAGAATTTTTCATCTCATCTAAGTTGTGAAATTTGTTTGCATAAAGTTTTATTGTAATATTGCCTTGCTATCCTTTTAACATCTGCAGAATTTTTAGAGATATTTTCTTTTTCATTTCTAATATTGGTAATTTGTGTCTTCTTTTCTTTTTTTCTTGATCAGTCTTGATAGGTATTTGTCAAACTTACTACTTTTTAAAATAAAATACAAGCTTCTGTTTTGCTTGGTTTTCTCCACTGATGGTTGGTTTTCTATTTAATAGATTCTTGTCTTTATTATTCCCTTTCTTCTACTTGTTTTGGGTTTAATTTGTTCTTTCTCTAGATTTATAAAGTGGAAGCATGAATGATTTTTTTTCTAACATTAGCATTTAAATGTCCTTATAAGCACTGCCTTGGCTGCATCTTAGTAATTTTGATAGCTTGTATTTTCATTATCCTTCAATCTGAAGTATTTTCTCACTTCTATTGTGATTTTCTTATTTTTACAGATTTATTTTACAGTTTAGATATTGTTTAATTTCTAATTATTTGGGGCCTTTATAATCCACATACTACTGATTACTAATTTAGTTCAATTGAAGTCATAGAATGTACTTTATATGATCTCTATTTTAAAAAATTTATTGAGATTTATTTTTTGGTACAACATATGGCTATCTTGATGAACGTTTTATATGTACTTTAAAAGAATGTGTATTCTTTCACTGAGTATAGTGTTCTATAAATAGCAATTATGTCAAGTGTTTTCAAATCTTTTACAACACTACTGATTTTTTTTAATATAGTTGTATTATTTCTTATCAAGACAAGAGAATAAAAATCTCTGACTTGATTGTAAATTTATTTAGCTAACTTTGGGCTTTCTATTTTTTTTTTACTTTATGCATTTTTAAGTTCTGTTATTATATGCATACATGTTTAGGACTGTCATGTCTTCCTGATGAAATGACAGTTTTATCGTTACGATAAAATGTACCTCTTTATCTCTGTTAATACCTGTTTACTTGAAGTCTATTTTATCTGGTAATAACAAAAGCACTCTGATTTTCTTATGCTTAGCATACCTTTTTCAATCATTTTACTTTGTATTTAAAATGCCTCTGTTGGAGACAGCATACAGATGAGCCTTGCTTTTTCACCATTCTGGCAATCTCTGCCCAAGTGCTGCCCAGTCTGTGAGTGGGCTCCCAAGGCCTTTACTCTCTCTGCATGCCTGTCCATCAGCCTTATTTCACCTGGGCCCCAGAAGGTAGTTTCCTGCTTGCCTGACAACTGTGAACCACCTCTTCCTGGGTAACCCAGTAAACTTTTTGCCATGCAGTAGGCTGCAGCCATGCCTTCTACAACAAGGTCTAAACTGTTTTGGGGATGGGATCCCCTTTCCAAATCTGTCCTTCCTTGGGTACTTTCCCTCAGCACTAGGATGCCATTTAGAGTCCTCATGATATTTTACAGTTACTTCCCTGTCAAAGTTTGATGACTCTGTGTATTAAATTGCCACTGTTCAAGTTACTGTGTAGTTTCTCTCTGGATTGCATTCAGACTTGTACATCCTCTTCCTCTGGCTCCCTTGTTTTCATAGTTTATCTCCTCAATTTCCAACTTCTCCAGCAGAATTGAACTCTATCCTCCAACACTTCAAGACAAATAGTTTGCAGCTTCTTTTGCTTGAGCTCTAGCCTCCACATACTACGTAAACTAGGGAGTGGCTTCAGGGAAAAAGTCAAATAATGTGGACCCCATCCAGGGCAGTTCTGTTATCCAAAGGTTAAATTCTTTCCAGTTTCTGCCTGCTTTGGGCAGTTTTCCAATATCTTCAAGTAGTTTTGTTTTTATATGTTGTCGAGAGTTTTCTAATTATTATCTCTGAGAAGGTTAGTTCAACATGTTACTCTGTTATTATTGGAACCAGAATTGTGATATGACTTTTGTAAACAACTTTAGTGCAATTTAATTCACATGTCATAACATACATTCACTTAAAGTGTCCAATTAAATGGTTTTTTACTCTATTCACAGAGTTGTACAACCATTATCACAATCAATTTTTGAACATCTTCACCATCTGACAAAGAAACCCCATACCAATTAATAGTCACTCCCCATTCTTCCTCTGTTGCTAGTCGTAGGCAACCACTAATCTACTTTCTGTCTCCATAAATTTGCCCATTCTGGACAATTCATATAATGCAATCATGCAATATGTGATCTTTTGTAACTGCCTTCTTTGATTTAGCATAATGTTTTCAAGGTTCATCCACTTTTTAGCATATACCAGTACTTCGTTCCTTTTTAACAATGAATAATCTTCCATTGTGTGGGTATACCACTTTTGCTTATCCATACATCAGCTGATGGACGTTTGGGTTGTTTCCACTTTTTGGCTGTTATGAATAATGCTGTGAACATTCATAAACAAGTTTTTGTGTAGACATATGTTTTCATTTCTCTTAGTTATATACTAGGAGTGAAACTGTTGTCATATGGTAACTCTATGTTTTAACATTTTGAGGAAATTCCAAACAACATGGCTACATTATTTTTGATTCCCACCAGCAATATTTGAGGTTTCCAATTTCTCCATATCCTTGCTAACACTTGTTATTGCCTGGCTTTTTGATTATAGCAATCCTAGTGGGTGTGAAGTAGTATCCTATAATTTTTCATTTGCATTTCCCTAATGATTAATGATGTTGAGCATCTTTTCATGTTGTTATTGGACATTTGTATATATTCTCCGGAAGAGTGTCTGTTCAGATCCTTTGCCCATTTTTAAACTGGGTTATTTGTCTTTTTATGATTGAGTTATAAGAGTTCACTATATATTCTGGAAAGAAGTTCCTTATTAGATGTATGATTTGCAAATATTTTCTCCCATTCTGTTTTTGTTTCTTTTCACTTTCTTGGTGGTATCAGTTACAGCATAAATTTTTTTATTTTGATGAATTCCAACTTATCTATTTTATCCTATGGTTTTGATATAATATCTAAGAAATTATTGCCTAAACCAAACACATGAAGGTTTATATCTATGTATCCTTCTAAGAGTTTTACAGTTTTAACTCTTGCATTTAGGTCTTTGATTCATTTTGAGTTAATTTTTGTATATGGTGTGAGATAGGGATCCAACTTCATTATTCTGCATGTGGATACCCAGCTCTTCCAGCAACATTTGTTGAAAGACTATTCTTTCCCCCACTGAGTTGTCTTCACATCCATATAAAAAAATCAGTTGACTCTAAATGCAAGGATTTATATTTGGACTTTCCATTTTATTCCATTAATCTACCATTAATGGAATAAAAATGCCAATACCTTATACAGTATCCCTTGATTACTGCCACTTTGCAGCAAGTCTGAAAATTAGGATATGTGAGTCCTCAAACTTTGCTCTTTTTGAAACTGTTTTGAATATTGTAGGCCTCTCACACTTCCACATAACTTTCAGTATCAGTTTGGGAATTTCAGCAAAAAGATAGCTGGGTTTTTATAGGGACTGCTTTGAATCTGTACATCAATTTGGAGAGTACTGACATCTTAACAATATTAAGTTTTCCAATGCTTGAATTCCATTTATGTAGGTCTTTTTTAATCTCTTTAAATGATGTTTTGTAGTTTTCATTGTACAAGTCTTACACTTTTTTGTTAAATTTATTCATAAATATGTTATTCTTTTTTGATGCTATTTTAAATGGAATTGTTTAGTAATTTAATTTTAGGGTTGTTCGTTGCTAATATGGAAATAAAGTTGATTTCGTAGGTTGAGTTTTATCCTGCAACTTGGCTGAACTTGTTAGTTCTAATCGTGTTACTGTGGATTCCTCATAATTTTCTCTATAGGAGATCCTGTCATCTGCAAATAGAGATATTTTTACTTCTTCATTTCCAAACTGGATGCCTTTTATTTCATTTTCTTTCCTGATTGCTCTGGCTAGAGCCTTTAGGACAATGTTGAATAGAAGTAACAGCAGGCATTGTTGTCTTGTTCCTGATCTTAGGGGAATATTCTATGGATGTCTGATAGGTCCAGTTGGTTTTATACTATTTCCTTGTTGATCTTCTGTTTAGGTGTTCTATTATTTATTGAAAGTAAGATATTGGAATCTCCTAATATTACTAAATTATCTATTTCTCACTATGACTTTTTCAAAGTGGGAAAACTTATTAGAACTTGATCTCAGCTCCCGGCCAAAACCTTATATGATGTTTCAGGCCAACCTCAGTTACAAAGGATTTACCTGGCAGGCCTCTTTGGAAAAAGCTGCCCTCCCCCCACCAGGCCTGATGATGCCTGAAGGGCAGTCTCTGAAGAGATTTGCAGGCAAGAGCTTTGTCCCACTGGCCAGCCACATTCTTACTCATATCTGCATTCTCACAATATGTACGCCATCCAGAGGTCTCCTAAGGGGAGGATCTTGAAGACATTTTGTTCACACTGGCTCAGTACTCAGTACTTTTTCATTCCTAGGCCTTCCCCCAGCCCTTAGTTCCACAAAACTGCAGGAGCCTTTTGTTCCAGGCTCCCTCTGCAATGAGAAGATTCCCCACGCCTGTGCTGATCCATCTGACTCTCAGCTGGTACGATCGTTCCATGGGGAAAACAGAACAGTGGGGAAGCCAGCATTTTCTCTGAGTTAGTTCTTGCCTGGTTTGCTGCCTTAATCAGCGATTCTGACACCTGGCAGCTCAGCGCTCTCCAGCTCAGCTCTGCTTTTGACAGGACTCTTTAATACAACTTTATCTTTTTATTTTGTGAACAGTTGTTTAAAATACAGAAATGAACTGAGGAAAATATAACCTGGAAATTTGCATACCATATATATTAAGAAATGTATACAGATTTGTCATTAATTGCTTTGAGTTTTTAAATAAAACTTAGAACTTCCTGTATCAATTAGAAGCTTCCTAACTCCCCTCCACAGTACCATTGTCTCCTACCTTCTCCAGAGACAAGCACTAAAATGAATTTGATGTATATGCGTCCAGAACATGTTTTTCTATTTTTGTTCCATTTATATGTATCCATAAATAATGTTATTTTTGGAGTTTTTAAATTTATATATAAGTGGTAAATTGTGTATTAGCTGTTTACAATTCACAGGCCTGTCTTCACAGTGAATTAAATTAAATTGATCCAATTTCCATCAAGGCAAAGTCAAATCCAGATGTCTTTTGTAATCATTCATTTTTCCCCAACTCCCATATCCCATTACTAAAGCCGAGGAGAATTTGATGAAAGTTGTCATTATCCTCAGCAGGGGTACAAGGAATAAGGAGGCCATACCTCTGTTGGAAGATCTTTCTTTATGAAAAAATAAGCCTATAATTTCCTTGAAAACAGGACCCAAAGAGATTTCCAGAACTCTTTAAAAGCAGGGGATCTGTTACCCATCCCAGCTATGCCAAACTCTGGCCTCCCACATGGGGAGTAACAGAATTAACAGAAACCATATGAAAATGCTCATTTGAATACTTTTGGACATTTTCCTAAAACTGACAAGGAGTTACAGAAGGGAGAAGGGCTTCTGAGATCACCTATGCCAACTCTTTTAACTTACAAAGTATGAAACTGGGATCCAAAAAGGCTAAGTGACTTGTGCAAAGGCACACAGTTGGCCAAACCAGGGCGATAAGACAGGCGTCCTGATTCCTAGTTCCCTCTCTTTACACCAATTCCTGGTTATTACACTGGGCTCTGTGGAGGCAGCCCAGGGGTTTATTTGTAGGGATCAAAGGAGAAGATCAAGCAAGTTAGTCTCTGGGCTCCCATCTCCTTTCACCCAGGGTGCCTCAGCTTTTAGTAACTGTTATCATCTTCTTATAGCTGTTTGTCTATGTAGGATGCAATGACTCCTTTAATGCGTTGGCAACAGTCTCCATATGAGCTATTATTTGTACAATGTTTTCTGCCATTGCTTTCCCACCATCAGCAAGATGCCATTATTTTTGCTAAACTCATTTGATGGAATCTTTTTAAAAAATTTTTTTTCATTTATTTGTTGATTTTCAGATGCACATCATAATATATTTCGAATTCTGTGTAGATTACATCATGTTCACCACCCGAAAACTGATTATAGTCCATCCCCTCACATGTGAGCCTAATCACCCCTTTTGCCCTCTCTCCTCCCCCCTTCCCCTATGGTAACCACCAATCCAATCTCCAGTGCTATGTGTTTGTTTGTCACTGTTTTTATCTTCAAATACCATATGATGGAATCTTGAAAATTCATCTAAACACTTACATTTTACTGGGCCAAGTTACCAGGTAATATTATTATCACCCTTGTATTCATTTACCTATCATGCTAAAATAAGTAAAATGGAGGGATTTGTAGCATGGCTATTTAAGTCTAGTTAAAATGTAAAGCTCCTACAGAATATCATCTTTGGAAGTAATTTATTAACTATATAGGATATGCATTTTTTTATTCTCCTTAGGACAGTTTTATCAAATAATGGTATATTAGTAAGCACTGGTGTTTGTCTATCCAAACAAAATTCCCTTCTTCATTACTAACAGGACTCAGATGTTATTCAAGGGTCCATCTCTGTGACATACTGTATTTTCCAAAGATGAGTACCTTAATTTCTGTCCCATCCCATACGCTTTTCTTACAATACGATGTTTATATGCCTCCTTGAACCTTTTAACTGCCTTGTCCAGTAGACTATACCGGAAGTGATGTTGAGGGACTTTGGAAATTAGGTAATAAAAGGCAATATAACTTAGACCTGACTCTTTTTTTCTTGGGATGTTTGTAATTGGAACACAGCCACCATTTTGTAAGGAAGCCAGGCATCCATAAGGAAAGGCCAGGTGTAAACGTTCCAGCCACACCTCCAGCTGTTATAGTCTTCCCAGCCAAGAGCAAGCATTAGTGCTAGATGTATGAGTGAGAAGCCTTCAGAAAATTTCACCCTAAGCCTTCAAGTCTTCCAGCTGAGGCTCCAGACATTATGGAATAGAGAGAAGTCATTCCTGCTGTACTCTGTCAGAATTCTTGATCCACAGATTCCATAAGCCTATGTTTTATGCCACTAAGTTTTGAGGTAATTTGTTATGCAGCCATGTAACTGAAACAATGCTGCAGAATGAAGTCTATGACATTCAGGGGACACTGACTTACATCCACCCTGGGGTAAGGCTACGCTTAAACTAAGCGAGTAGTTCTCCATCAGGTGCAATCATGCCCCGGGTGACATTTGGAAAGGTGTGGAGACATTTTTGGTTGTTACAACTAGGGAGGCAGTACTTTCTGGCAGACTGAGTAGAGGCCAGGGAGGCTGCGAGACATCCTGAATGCACAGGACAGCCCCTCTCCACCTGCAACAAAGAATTATCTCACCCACAATGTCAATAGTGCCAAAGCTGAGAATCCATGAACTAAGCCAATTGATGGCCTTGTATATATAGACTTTGCCCAACTGGTAGCTTCTTGTAAAACAAATTTTTAACAGATAGATGGAAGAAAAAAGATGCTAAGGCATCTTAGCAAAAAGAGATTAAATTCCGAATATCTAATTCTAAACATTAAGATGAAGTTGGAGACCAAAAATGTTCACAAAAATACCAACTATACTCCCCTGTTTGATATGGGAATTCAGGTGCAAATTCCTAGTTGTAATCGTCCCTTCTGTTTTCTGTTACCTTAAATTAGAAAAGTCCTTACAAAGTTTCTGTGATGAAGGAGATTAATTCAAAGAAACTTGTACATCAGAAATTATAGCCACATTCTATGAATATACTTTAATATTTTAGGTTCTTCCTTTCTAAGTATTTAAATCGATTGCTCTGAGTAATAATATTCAGACTGGAATCCCAGATTTATAAAATTATAAATATTTGAATATTTTTGTTAGCCAAAGAAGCTTTGAAATTTCCATCTTCACCCCTTTGGCATAAATAAAAATTAACTGATAACTCTGGTAGTTTTATCTTAAAGTAATGTGTTTGAGTGATTGTCATGTCAGATAATTGTTGCAATGTATTAGAGTTTAAAAAGATTTTCCCTAATAGAGTGTATCTTTTCTTCGTTTGTGATATATAACGTAAACCTTGAAGAACACTACAAACATAAGTTTATAGGCAGATTTATGTTTCTTTTCTTTTTTTTTTGGAAGAACCTATGAAGCACGGTGTGGATTTCTTGAATTGTACAAAACACAGCCTGAAAATTACTGGTTTGTAGCATATACATTTGGACTCTCAATCACCGATATCCTATAGGTCTTATCAGATGCCACACTGTTTCAGAGAGAAACATTAGCTCTGTGTGTGTGCTTTGTGGCTCCATCTTCTTTCTGAAGAGTGGTGACTCTTGAGTCAGGCTCTCAGCTTTGTGTAACAATCATTACCGCTGACCACAAATTTTCCTTTCTGTCTCTCTCCTTAGGGCAATGCTAAGTTACTCTTTCACTCCCTCCTACAGTTAGGAATGGCATGTGACTTTGGGTCAGGAGCTGTAAGAGCCAGTGTGTGCTTTGCCATATTCTCTTTTCCATTTGTCCTTATAGCTAGAAATGCTCCAAATAGTTGCCTGGGTCCTAGAATGAAGACAGCAAACAAGTATGAGGACCAGAGCCCCTGGCTGATCCATGATAGATGTGTAGCATGAACCAAAAATACATCTTTTTGTTTTAAACTACTGAGAGTTTGGGATTGTTCCTTACCACAACATAGCCTAGTTTATCTTCTGTGATATACTTTGGTAAAGGGGACATTAGCTAAACATCCTTTGTGATAGATCCTCAAATAATAAAACATAACATCTATACTTTGAGTGTTGGAGTACAAACTCTTAAATTCTATGCTAACCAATATGTAGCAAAAGCTAAGTTGCAAGAAAGAATAATAGCGATAATAATAATAATAACAATAATTACCCTGCCAGATACTCAAGTATATGAATTAAACCATACTATCAGAATATTGCTTACTCATACTACATTGGTGAGCCCTTACAGATTTTGCTGAACTACATTTTAGTATCAAGCTATCCGCCTCATTGATGACTATTTCAGGAAATACCCCTAAAAATCTCGTTATTGCATTCATCAGAGGAACACGAAAACACTTCAGAGCTGTCTCTTTATGAGCATCTCGGGGACTCAGTGTGCTAAAAGTGGTTTGCTTTTTTATCTCAGGAAAGCTCTAAATCATGTAACTGTGTTTCCCACTTTGTGTAAGTTCCAAGTCAAATGCATGGTCCATTTCTAGTCAAGTTATGAAACCACAAAACCATATGGGATATATCTAGGGAACTAACAAGTTGTAATTATTTTTTCTCACTAAAATTTCTTTTTCTTTTGATTTCTGCACTAAATTCCTATGTTTCCATTTCTGAACCATTTTTATTATTTTGTTGTTCTATAGCTATCTCTATAAACTTTTAAAAAATCATTTTTTGCATTTTGTAATTTTTGAATTATTTTGTGGGGTTTTGGGGGGGAGATTTCTGTAAGCTTTTCCAAATCTTTGTTTTTTGTACCTCACAGAATGAAAATTATGGCAATCAGTTATCAGTGTAGCTCTTTCAGTGTTTCTGACACACTTATTTTTTGAGTGACATAATTCCACCTATATTTTAAGACTGCATAGTAATAAACAGTATTTTAAAGGGTCCTACCATATATATATAAAGGCATATATCCATAGTACATGTATCCATGTATACACACACACACACACATATACACACACAGACAAACAGAGGGGGAGACTGTTAACTTACATTGCTTTACCAAAATAGAATAGGATGCTTCAAAAATTACCTTCTTCTTCACTTATATTTTCATATGCTTCTTTTGCTATCCTGCTGTTGGGTTAAATTAGGAATATACCAATGGATACCCACTTCTTCAGCATGGGTTGGGGTCTACTTTCTGGAGGACAGTTTTTAAATGACCCCTATATGACTGTAGCTTAATAAAGCTCCATACAATGCACCCTTCAAAGTGATATTTATAGAAGGCATATCTTATTCTTTTAATGATTTTCTTAATTTAATTTTCTGCAATTCCTCTTTGATGGTTGCTTTTAGAAGTATATAAACTACATAACAAAATTTGTCCTGTAGGACTAGAGCATTTAAAGACAAATCAGAACTGCATGATACATATAGAACCTGGCATCAGGTTTTCGAAGAGATACAAAATAGTTCAATTCGACTTTGATCGACTACTTAAAACATGTCAGACACTTTGTGTAGAACACAGAGAAAACTAAGATTGGTGTTTGCCATGGACGAATGTAGAGTGTAAAGCAGGGAATAAATGTGTGCCCAAATCATTTCAATACGACAATGCTGTTTTGATTGAGGGACATGCACAGAAAAGAGAGCCCAACTCAGTAAGAAAACTTCCTTGATGAGAAAAAACCTGATGAGTCTTAAAGGACAAGTGGGAACTGTCCAGTAAAGGAAGGGGGTGTTTGCATGAGGCCAGTACAAAGGCCTGACGTCATGGGATAGTATTAGGATTGGCGGGAAGTCCAAGCACTCTCTTCTTTGCTGATGCATGAAGTATGAAGTAGAGAGTGGTAAGAGAGAGGGTAGATCTGAAAACGGGGCCCATCATTGAGGGCCTTGTATCCCATGCCAAGGAACTGAGATATTTCATCCTAAAGTTGATCAGAAACCACTGAGGAGTTTTATGCAGTAGACTAACATAATCGAATTTATGGTTTTGAAAATTCATCCTGGCAATTGTGTGGAAGATGGATGAAATTGAAGTAAAAGGGGCAAAAGAAATCCAGAGATGAGAGAAACCAAAGGGACTTGGAGAGTCAGAAGATGAAGACAAGGAAGTGGCCCTTGAAGCTTAGAATCTTGCAAGGCAGAGACGAGAGTAGAGACCCTCTATTAGAGAAAACAGATATATTTAAAGTACGAGGCAAGTAAAAATGGCTTCTTTACTGGAAAGAGACTGTTTTGAATTTGCCTTCAGTTCATGTTAAGAAGTTATCCTACAATTTGGGATTTCGTAATTAACAGAGCAGCATAGGCTCTTGAATCTGATTGGAGCTGGAAAGGATCTTAGATCTTATCTCCTACAGCTCCTTTACCTTAAAAATGAAAAACAGAGAACAGAAACATACAGATAGGATTTACTTGTTGCCATCTTATTAAAATACAAGCTAATGTTTATATAATGTCTATTTTGTGTTAGACACTGTTCTAAGCTTTATACATATTATCTCATTTAATCTGTATAGCCACTCTATGAAGTAGGTACTGTTATTACTCACATTTTACAGATGAAGAAACTGAGCCATATAAGGATCAGATAATTTTCCTAAGATTGCACAGCTAGTAAGTGGTGGAGGGGGGATTCAATTCAAGTGGTATTACTTTAGAGCTCATGCTCTCAATTCTACACTTAAATGCATCTAAGCCACACAGAACTAATTCTTGGGTTTCTAATCCAGACGGCATATGATAGAGTAAAAATTTTCCTACTAAAAGATAAAAATATTTTTATATAAAGTTAGAGTTAGAACATTCAGCCATGATGGAAGAGTTGGATCAGTAGGGGAAAGCCATAAAGGCCTCTCTAAGGAAGTAACATTTCAGGCAGGATAGGAAGTCAGTCTTCAGTCATGTGATGAGCACACTCTTGCATCTACGAAGTGATGAGTCATCTTAAGAACTAGGTCCTTAATAATGTCAATCACTCTGGGAATAAGGCCTCTCCCACAAAAAGCAGAACTCAGTAGGAATATCCCAGATGGCCACAGAGTTGAGATCTGCCTTGGTTGGTCTTGACTCTGAAGGTGAATAAAGATTTAGAGGCATCTCCCAGATGATAGATTCTAGGATAGTGTCCACCATGTGGAAGCTGGCCAGGGGTCAGGAAGGAAGGAACTAGGCAAGGCCAAGATACTGTGGTCTGTACTTGGGCCACAGGACTAAGGCAGTAAATTCCTTGGAGCTAACGAGGATCAAAACAAGTTAAGCTGGGGGTTCAACATATTTAGAAAACTGCGGAAGTATTTCGTTGACCACTATGTCACACTCGTTCATCTATTCTGTCATTCATTCACTCGTTTATTCAATAAATATTTAAGTTTGTGTGACTGGCACTGTGCTAGGCCAAGGGTAACAAATTAGTAAATGAAAATTGTAATCCCTGAATTCACAGAGTTGAAACCAAATGAAGGAGAGACCCATAAATAAGTAAACAAAACAGAATTAATTATAAACTATTATAATGTGACTGAAGAAATAAGCAGCAAGCTAAGAGAGAAAACAATGGTGAGGGAAGTTAGGATGGGTGCCGTAGACCAGAAGGCCTCTCTGAAGAAGTGCCATTTAAGGCAGGACATTCAGTCATGTGGTGAGTGGTGGACAATAACTCCAAGCAGAGATCACAGCATGTCTATCTGTGCAATGTGCTGTGTTCTGAGGAACGGGGAAGAAATGGAAATGCCCACATCGTCTCCTCCTCCTATTGACAGATTGGAGACATTTTTTAGTAAGGGAGCTAAATTCCTTTGCCCGTGCTGACTGCACTTTTTCTCCACTTCTAGTTTTCTCCACTCTTAATCATGCAGAATCTATTGCAATGACAAGGAGCTACATATCTATAGACTAACACAGATATCCATGATAAAACTTGGGAATTTTGATTAATTCTAAAATAGAATTGAATTAAATTTTGATTTCAAATATACTCCTAGGTTTTTCCACAACTTTACAGTTATGCTCATGATTTCAAGCTAAGTATTTTAAAATTACTTTCCCAGAGACTTTTAATCAAAGAATAGAAGCTTTGCCTTCTTGATAGCACTATCTACAGTTGAAAAAATAAAAAAGGTGGCTTGGAACTTGCTCTTGAATTGTTGGGTAATTCTATGGGTTAGGTGCCCTTATTTACAAAGGTACCAGCCAACTTACTACTTGTATTTATCCTTTTTGCCAAACCAGTGGCAAAGGAATAGAAGGAAGGTTATAAATAAGGGATGTTATAGGAAGGAATGTTATAAATACCACAGCACCTTTACATGTGAAGGGCACAAGGACACAAATGTGTCTAAACAGCTGTAAATGGAACTCAAGCCTTTCCTTGCTTGAGATTTACTCATGATCCATTTCCTCAGCAGCAGAGGTGGCCCTGTCTGTAGACCACGTGCTTGGGAGTTATCGCCTCCTGGCCTCTTACTTTGCATTTTGTACTTTTTGCAGGCTAGTCACCCATATTGCAAACCTGTCAACTGTCTAGGGCACCATTGTCCAGCAGGGGCAGGGAAAACAAGCCCGCTTACTTTCAGTGTTTGGATGACAGTCAGACTGCAAAGTGGCCCCACGTTGACCCTCAGTCACAGTCTGGTCTCAGGGCAACTCTATAAATGTGGTTCTGCATTAGAGCATCACTCAGGACTCTGGTTGGCTCCCACACTTACCTTGGTTCCCCTTATATGGGAGAATCTATGTAAAGTGCCTGACACATGGTAGAGTTCTCCCCTGCCAAGGGTCCTGGGGACGGTAATTTATTGCATAAACACCCTGGCCTTATCTACTTGAATCTGCTCTGCAGTTAGCTTTGAAAATCATGACTGCTCTGGGGTTATATAAGCCTATCTCTGTCTTAGGGGAAGCTTAAAAGAGTCTTAGGCTCAGGCATCCCTTCTTTGGGACTAGCCCTGGGCTCCCCCATCTCATTGCAAGCAGCAGTAATCTGAGCTGTAATCTTCCAGGGCAAAGAGCCTGTGATACGGCAGCACTGGGGAGAGTCAGTAGTTGATCACTTCTGGAGGCTGAAGCTTTACAGAACTCGGGGACAAGCCCCTGGTACTTGGTGTGTGCAGGGGAAGATCCCAATTTGCCGCCACTGGGAGTGCCAAGTATAAGGATAGCAGTGTGAGAAGATGAGACGGAAGGGAACACAGGGCCTGGACTTGGAGCTCAAATCCTGGCTCTGCTATCTATTAGCTGTGCAAGTTGGGCAGCTTCTTTTATATTTGGTCCTGTTTTCTCAACACTAAAATGGGAGCCATGGTTTTCCCATCTATCTCACAGGATCTTCGGAGAATTTATGAAGTAGTGTCAGGTACCCTCACCAACCTGATCTTCTGCAGGTTCAAGTCTGATCTCCTTGGGCCTCTTGAGTGTAGAATTTTCATGTCTCTCTGAGCGTGCCCCGACCAGAGCCACAGTCCCAAGGCTGTTGTATGAGGGGTACAACCCAGTCTTCAGCAGTTTTCGGATTGTTTTCTTCCAGGCTCTGTATATTCATTCAACAAATATTTCCTACTTGTCTGCTAACTGCCAGGCAGAGTTCAGTGCTGAATTAATTGCTGGGGATACCCTGACAAAGAAAATATGGCCCTGCCCTTGTACAAATTGTGGTTAATTTAGTAAAAGAGAGAGACAATAAGTACACAAACACAAAAATAAATATACAATTTCAAATTATCATGAAGGAAAAAAGCTAGGTTCAGTGAAGGGAGAGGTTTTGTAAGATGGCCAGGAAAGGTCTCCCTGAAGCTGAGCCTTGGAGGATGAGGGAGAGGAAGGGTGCCGTGCCCCTCCAGTGGGATGGTCAGAGCAACTTCCCAGTGAGGAGTCCCTCCATGGCCTGGGACTAATCTCCCCAAAGCGGTCCTCAACTTTCTCTGCTCTGAGCCTTGGCCTGGGGGATTTCTCCTGCCCAGTTTGCCATAACGCAGGTTTGTGTCTCTGCTCTTCCCTCTGCCCCTTTCTGGCTTCCACTTCCTACCAGAAATTACCTCCACAAAGCCTCCATGTAGTGATGTGCCGGATAGACTGAAAACACTGCGTACTGTGTAACTTCAAGTCTTAAAGCACGTTTTCATTCGATGTGAAGGTGGCCTGATGCCAAACACAGCTGGAGACCTCCAAGAAAACTGTTTTCAAAGGAGTAAAATGTCCAAATGATTCCAGAAGTAATCTGATCTCACACAGCAACCTAATGTTTTATTCCATTCTTCAACCTTGCCGCAGTTTAATTTATATGCCAATAAGCTGCCATGTGCAATAACTTTGCAAGTGTCTGCTCTGGTCATTTATCAGTCACTTCCCACTGTGTACACCTCTCCAAGATTTAAATGTATGCATCCACCCTCAAAATAAGTGCAACCAGTTCTATGTGTCAGCAAAGGGAACATCCAGAGAAAATCCACCTGCATTTATGGTTTCATTCCAAACAAATAAATAAAAACTTGATCATTTGGTTACAATTGATCATCTCAAATAAATCACTGTGTAAAGGTTATATGTGTCTCATCCTTGAGTAGCTTAATAAGGGTCCTGTCTGACTTTCTTTCAGGATTTAAAAGTGATAGGAATCTAATCTATGATTTCATTTCTTCCTTTTTTCTGCCCAAAGGCATGGAGTGGTCCCTAGGTGTTTTGAAAAAGTCAAAGTAGACCATCAAATTAAAAGCAAATATCATTCTAAAATCCAACAAAGGTCTCACACCAGCACTTCCTTCCATTTTTATCTACAGTACATAGGGAAGGTAATTTTGTAAAATGTAGGTTTTCAAAAAAATCTCCAGCTCTCAGCAAACCAAATTCAATTAAAGTAGCGGTTACCACAGACCACAAGCTCAATCATCACCAGAGTAAAGGGCAAGAATCCAAACCCATGTCACTGGCATATCTTCCTTTGAGATCATTGTACTAATCCTCCTGAGGTTACTATGGAGCTGAACAGAAAATTCACAAATGTCTGATCTTCTGAGAAAAATGGATTTGTTCTGCTTTTTTTCAAAATTAAAAAAATCTGGTTGATTGTATGCTAAAATTAAATTAAGTGAAGGCAATCAACTTGTTGGGCTCAATGGCTCCCACTGAACTTGGAATAAAATCTAAACTCCTCCTGCCACCAAGGCCCTCTATAACTTAGCCCATCTACCTTCTGAACTCTCTGGCTGTGCTCTTCCCCTTGTGCATTGTGCTCTGGGCACTCCGGGCTTCTTTTTGATCCTCAAGCATGTCAAAGCCTGTTCCCGCCTCAAGGCTTCTCCACTTGCTTTTCTTTTTGTACGTGTTCGCTGAAATGGCTCCTTCTCTTCATTTGCGTCTCATCTCACATGCCACCTCCTCAGAGTGGGCTCCTAAGGCTTCCTCTCGTGTTTTGTATTCTCCATAGCATCCATCATTATCTGAAATCCTTATTTCTTTATTAGCTAACTCTATTTTCTGTCTCCTCTACAAGACTATCAGCTCCTTGTCTCTCATTAACTGCTACACTCTCAAAATGCAAAGACTGGTTCAGACCATAAGAAATATACAAAGGCAAGGAACAAACAAAGGCTGAGATCTTCAGAGAAGAGGAAGGAATATCCTAGGCTCTTGAATGGCTGAGATTCAACATATCACCACAGTACAAAGACATCCCAGGATCTTCTGAATGGTGGGGTGTGGCACTCATGAGGGGGCTTTGCAGAACAGATTGCAGCCTCTGGGTGTGGAACCACAGGCCCCATTGTATTCCAGGGAAGGTAAATTATCCTTTCAATGAATTGTAGTAAATCTCTTCCAGACTCTTGAAATTGCAATTTATCATTTGTAAAATAAAATTCTTTCAAAACTTTACTAATATCAGAAAAGTTTTGGGAAAAAAATGAAGAAAAAGAAATGAAATATATCCACTTTTACCAGCTTGCTGCTAAATCGATCTTTAGGCTAAAATGAAAATAATTTCATAGAATTCAGCTGCTTCTGCACTTCCCACTTACCCAGATTCCTGGGAACTCAACTCTGTATTCTTCCAAGTCTGAAATACCTTAGTCACCCTGGACAGCTTCCTTAGGCCCTAAGAAGAAAATCATCCCAATCCCCAGGGCCATCCCCAGGGCCATCCCCAGACCCTGCAGGCTTACAGAGGTTCCTAAACCCCTCAAGCAAATGAGTCACTGCTCTCCAGTCTTAATGCCTGAGATGTAATGTCTTTTGACACAAATCCGACAGTTCTGGAATCCAGTACCTGACAGCATTCCAAAATGTTAAAGAAGAGGCTGTTCTAAAGCAAGGCAACCCTATTTACCTCCCACACAGTCCCAAATTCAAAAATGGTTTGCTGCCCAGGTGACGGATCGTGGGAGGGTTATTAGTCACATATAATATCTACTTCTTCTGCCAAACTACACCCTAAAATCTAGACACAGAAAGCCCAGGTTTACAAATATTAGTCAGATAGTTGGGCCTAAAGCTAGCTCCAATGTTATGTAAACATCTATGGCTTCACTTTCAACACTTTATAGTAGTGAGTCTGAAGCTTGGGTGCACGTCAGCATCCTCTGGAGAGCTTTCAAAACGCTGCAGCCCAGGCCCCACCTCACATCAATTACATTAAGCATCTCTTTGGGTGGGACTTAGAGACAAATAATTTTTAAAGCTCCTAGGTGTTTCCAATGTGTGACCCAGTATGAGAACCACTGAATTACAGAAATATCTGTATTTAGAACCAAATTTGCCTTCTAGGCTTTGTTTAAAACCCTCTATATAATGAATGCTCGCATTTATATACAACACAACACACACACACAGGCAAATTGAATGTATGCTGAAAGAAGTTGGGATATGGTTACTCCAATGGGCAGGGAAAGCTGTAACTGGAAGGGAACTGAGAGGTATTTTGGGGGCTGACAACAGTCTGTTTTGGTTACACAGGCGTGTTCAGCTTGTGAAAATTAAGCGGCACATGTATGATATGTGCACTTTTCTGCATATATAATACATCAAACAAAATTAAAAACAAAACAAAACAAAACTCCTTCTCTCTCTCTGCCTTATATTCCCTTTTCTTTCTCCAAATTGATATTTTAAGATTTTTTATTTTTTTCCTTTTTCTCCCCAAAGACCCCCGGTACGTAGTTGTATATTCTTAGTTGTGGGTCCTTCTAGTTGTGGCATGTGGGACGCCGCCTCAGTGTGGTTTGATGAGCAGTGCCATGTCCGCGCCCAGGATTCGAACCGACGAAACACTGGGCCGCCTGCAGCGGAGCGCGCGAACTTAACCACTCGGCCACGGGGCCAGCCCCCAAACTGATATTTTAAAATGTAATTTCTAAAATGCTAAACTGGTCTAAGATGAAATAAAGCTACCTTTAAACATTAAAACCAGCAATGTTAAATTATTTTGACTAGGTTTATTGATATTGCTAATATTAGATATTTCTTGACGATATATTTAAGAGGAAATGAAAAGGTCTCTTTCAGCATTATTGTTCAACAAAGAAGTAGAAGCATACTATTTTGCTTTTCTTTCTTTCTTTTTTTTTAACAGTACTCATAAAAAATTAAATCTACATTTGTCTCCTTCCTTTAGATTCTAAACTCCATGATGGTAGGAACCATTTCTCCCTTCTTCACCATTTTATTTACTTTGCTTAGCACACAGCATATAGTATTTGCTCAATAGATATTTGTGGAGGAATGAAAGAATGAAAAAACAATGTAATAAATGCCTGGAACAGAAGCTGTCTCCTTAAGGGTCCTATCTTTGGAATATTTTTGTATATTTTTTCTAATCTGCCTACAAGCGCTGATATTGACTAAAATGTCTCTGATAATATCACCTCCTGTTTCAAAAACATGGCTAAGCCTCCCTTTTATCAAATTGAAAATTCTAAGTTGTTCTACTGACTGTTAATAGGTACTTAATGTTCTTATTCCTCATAACCTCTCCCATACCTAGCTTGTGATCAAAGGCATTTGTAAATGCTGGCTTAAACAAAGTTATTCATAGTCTTTAAGTACCAATATGCATTGCAAGTCACCAGGAGGCATATACACTTAGCACGCAACATTTCCCAAGTTTACTTAACCATAGAACACTTTATTCAAAGGGCATCTCCTGGGATTATTGTTTCACAGAACCCAGTTTGGGAAACATTAGCTTCTGTCATCTAATCAAAATTCCTTAGCCTGATATTCAGGGACCTCAAGGGATCTGGCTTCGTCTTCTCTTTCTCAGTTCTACACACCAAACATGCTTTGAGTTTTCTTATCTCAGTCTCTTAACACATGCCATCTTCCGTAACTGGAATTCTTCTTTACCTCCTTTGTCTATCTCCACTCTAGGTCAGAGCCTAGCTTTTCCAACCCTGCACTTCTGACCTCTCCAGTCTGCAGAATTCTGTCTCTCTCCTAAACTGCTCCTGCTGTCTGTACTACTCATTTGGTAATTGATGAAATACTGCCAATTGATGACATAACTGTTTCTCACTAATAGTAATGTTACCCAAATGTAAAAATATTTGTGTACAATTTACCCCAAGATTATAAGCTGTATGAGGACCACTCTGCTCTCTTCTTATTGTTTCTCCCCCAAAAGGCACAGTGTCTGTTGAACATGGGTTAATAGTTGTTTCTAAGATATTCTCACCAGCCTTTCTTGGAAGATATTCTTATCTAACGCAAGACGATAATAAGAACAGCTTTTCAGCTGTTAAAGTTCTTTCCTTCCTCCCAAATGCCTCCTAATTTTTCCAACCATTTTTCCCCAGCTAATTGGAAAAGCACCAATGATTTCCACTAACTTGAAAATTCTCTAGAGTCCTTTATGTTTCACCTTGTTAAACATCTGCTTATATGTAGAAGTAAAATTAAGTCTGCTTAATTTGGTTTGAATAGGATCTAGCAGAAAGTCATGGGAAGCTAAATCCTGCTGTAAAGTTGTAAGGAAACTGTGGTCATACCTGCAAAGTGCATCTCCATTTCTCATGGTTCAAGACAGTGGCATTCCCAAGGGTGCCTTCATTTAGTCAATCTGCAGAAGTAATCGGGGTGTATACGGACATATGACAGCTGAGGCCTCTCGAAGTCTACCTCACTAACCTGAACTCCCGGCAGGACAAAAAGCCCAGAGCCTAACAATCAGAATACTCAAGGGATTGAGGGGGAGACACGTGTAACAAAGAAAATATTGAAAATATAATAAAGTGCTGGATTATCTTTGAGTCAGTGGTTCTCAGTGGGGAGTGATTGTGCTCTCCAGAGGACACCCAGCAATATCTGGAGACATTTTGGGTTGTCACAACTGGGGCTGGGGAGTTACTAGCACCTCGTGTGTTGAGGCCAGGGATGGTGGTAAACATCCCACAATACACAAGACAACCCTCCACAACAACATGTCAATAGCGTCAAGGTTGAGAAGCCCTGAATAATGGAAGTTAATGAAACATGGAAAATTCCTCAGTTGAAGGAGAGAAGAAAAGAGGTTACTCTTCAATTTAAATGCATAACAGCAATCTTAGAAGGCAGGTTGCTAATAACTTTTGGGAATCTTCACTGTTTTCTGTAATAAATGGAGATCAAAGCTGCAGAAACACTTACTAGGAAACAGACTGACTTAACATACAACTCATTATCATTTCGCAATTTCTCCTGACTGGTGAATGACATAGCAGGATACAATATTTACAATTCATTTTTAAAACACCAGAAAAGAATGATAGCTTAAAATAATCTCAAGAATAGCAAAAGTGGTAGAGTTACTCATGAAATCTTACCTGCTAAGTCAATAAATAAAGCTCACTAAACTGAATTTGTTCCTCAAGTACCTATGTAGCTAAAAAAAGTAGGTTATACAAATCTCTAAATGGTGAGAAATTTCCTTCTCTTTGCTTATCTATACTTTCTGAATTTCTACAAAGAATCAATTCCCACCGTTCACCTCTGGCTCTAGGCAACCCCTGCTTTCCAATACTGTAAATTAGATTTGTCTTTCCTAGGGTTTCATATAAATGAACTCATTTAATATAGACTCTTTTGAATGGCAATATGTTCATGTTGGTGAACATTTAGGTTGTTTCCAGTTTGGGGCCATTAAGAATAAATTAAAAATAAACGAAACATTCCTAAAGAAACATTTTAAAATAATAAATTAGTTTTAAAAATTGACATTTTTAAACATAAAAGAGTTCATATTCTTTAAGCCACACAGAGAGTGATGTTCTTTACAGGAACAATTAGAGATTCAGGTAAGTAGTCACATACAAAGTACTTCACTGTGGAGTGCTTTAAAAATAGCCTCAAACATTAAGGAAAAAAAAAAGAAGAAGAGAAAAGAAAAATAAAGGGGAACTAAAAGTCCAGGAATAGCTAAATAAATTTTGGTACCATAGTACATCCATAATGGACTACTATGCAACTATTATAAATGATAATGTTGGTGAATGCTTAATGATATAGTTAAATGAAAAAAATAAGATAAAAACACTATCTACAGTAGGATTCTAATTTTTCTACTTAGACAAAAGTAGTACAGACCAAAATGCATGATTATGCTATAATAGTTATCTCTGAGAGATGCAGTATGGATGATCTTTATTCTTTTCATATAGCTTTATATTTAATAAACGTCTAAGTGAAGCATAAGAATTTATGATTAGAAAAAGTAGAAAAACATAAAAATCCCCTGAGATATTAGTCAACAAGTATTTGAATTAAGATTGATTCATAATAGAGATCAATGAGTTATCTTTGTATATTGATTTATGCTATATAACACAAGTATTATTTAGCAACACCATTACACATACCAAAGATTCCTCCCCCTACCCAAAGGTATCCTGATAGATTTTATTCTTGATTTCTCTTTCCCTCAAATTAGTATCTGGGCCGTTGGGGCCTCCAAATACAGAAGCCAGCCTTCCTCTCCAGTGTGCCACACTTTCATGACTCTATTATGAATGAATTTGTTTTAACTCTCAAACATTCTAGAAGTTAAATGACATAGTTTCTGTGTTGCACTTTAAAAATGATCTAAATCTTAAAAGCAGTCATTTAGAATTGATATAAACACCATAGGCGGCCATTTATGAACTTCTAAGGAAAGCCTTTAGCACAATAAACAAATTACTGTAAAATTACCTCATACGCTTTTTTGTAAATAAAGAAGAAAGTCCTCAAAATTCATCTATATTATCAATTCTGACTAAACAATCTAAATCTGACCCAACTGTGACAAAATACACATTTTCACAGACTTGAGATTCAAATAATAAGTTATATATAGGCATTTAATTCACTAGTCTAAATGGTTAACATCGAATAATTTCCCAATAGAAATACTGAAAATCTGTGACAGATGAGGTCGCTGAGAAACCTGGCTGCCTGCATCAGACACTGCAGGAGCATCTGCTCAGACCCTTCTTTCACTCTGTGTTCATCCACCTAACAAGTCTAGTGAGTTTCCTGAGTCAACAATGGGCTACCTGCTCCGTCTCCAGACGTGCTCCTGAAAGCTTAAAAAAAGAAAACAAAGCCCCCTAACTCAAGCCATCCTTCAGAGTGAATTCAGTGAACCCTTTAAAAAACAATTCTTTCAGAAAACATCCTAAGACTGTCTTCTTCTAAGAGTGACATTTACAAAGAGCAGCAGGAGGCTTATCTGGGCGGTGCAGAGATAAACCCAGCCAGAATAGAATGGCGCTGGGTTAGAGAAAAGGGAGAGGGATCGATGAGAGGACAAAGCCAGAGCAGAGGGCTGTCACTGCCATTGAGTCTAAGTAGGCCCCACACCAGGGCACCTCTCGACGTCCAGCTCTCCAATGCTGCTTGAACAAAGGCATCTATGAGTCAACAATAAACGCACTCCAAACCTCGCATTCTGTGAAAGGGCGCTATGTCAATACATTTTTAAAAATCTGCTGGGAAATATGGCTTTCTCTTAAGCTGCAATTCTGTACATGGAGACTTTTGTAGTCATTGTGATTTCACTCTTTATAAATGCTGATTTTTACTCAAACCTGTTAATAATTTTCAAATATTAAAAAAGCAGAAGGGGAAATTTAGGAAAACAAGACATTTTCCTAGAATGTCTTTTAAACACAAATTTACTGTATTAGATAATAAATATCATTAGTATCAAAATGGAAAAAGTTCATTATTCATATTAGATAGGTTAAATTGTCTATCATTTCTTACAAGGCCAGTAAAATAAGCTCATTATGATGAATGTTTTCATTTTTGCCGTTTCTTATGAAATGTCTTGGATTATTGCTCTAGTCTCTTCTTGTGTGTGGATAGTCTTCACACTGATGGTTCAAAGAGCCCTGGCCATATGCAGGTAAAGCAAGGTCAAAAAGTCATAATGTTTTCGATTAGAACATAACGAAAGAGCTTATGTCCAAATATGAATATCCTTTTCTTTTCAAGATAGTGTTTAATCTAAGGCTAAAGGATCACAAAGGAGCAGACTAGGAAGAAGAAGTTGTTGTAACACACTCACAGTAGACAACAAGTAGTGCACGTTAACAGTCATATGTCCTAACCAGCATGTGACAGAATATAAAAAATAGTGCCACTGAAGAAGCTAGATATGGTGGAGGAAAGTCTGTAAGAAAAGGAGAATGTTTTACAGAAGAAATTCACCATCTTCTTTTCTGGTTGAATAGTGGTTTTGATTCAAGGATGTTCTTCATAGTACTACTTGTAATGACAATTATAGAAAACCACATAAATGGCCAACAATTGGGGATGTGTTAAATGCATTTTTGGTCCATCCACACAATGGTAAGCTAAAGAGTTATGAGATAGAATGTTTTTCAGTGATATGAAGAACAAATGTATATTTAGACAGACAAGATAATAATGAAATTGTTAACAAGTTATCCTTGTAGTAGAACTATGGGTGATGTTTATTATCTTTACACTTATGTTTAACTCTTAAATTTTCTAAAAATAAAAATTTTTATGATAAAAATATTAAAAATCACATGTAAAAATTGGATAATAAATTTGAGTACTTTTAGGAATGTAGGGAGAACCCAGGGGGGTTACAGTGAATGATAAATGATAATTTAGCTCAACATTTTTGAGAAACATAGATTTATTTGGAGATAATGATTACTCAATGTTCAACAAGGCTAAGCAGCAAGAATGAACAAACTCTGAGATCCAATAACTCAAAGGCTATCCCCACTCGCTCCCACAAAGGGCAGTGTGTCCCAGGCAGTCCTCCTCCATTTTGCAGCCACTCCCTGTAGAAAACATGTCCTCCAAAACTGACGCAGCAGAGAAAGAGAAAGATGGTGGAGACACGCTGGCTCTTAATCCTTTTTACAAATCACTGTGGACTTTCCATTGTCAGATCTACTCATAGGGCTCTCAAACTTACTGCAAGGGAGACTGGGAAATGTAAAGAAACACACGAACATTTGGTGGACAACAAAGTTCCTGCTACAAGGGTTTCTAGGAAAACTAAAATAACTGAGTCATGATAATTTCTGGTACGCACACACACACAGTGCATATATCACACATACTCATTTTTAAAATCTACCTTGAATGTCACAAAGCTCAATTCTTCACGCTTTTTGCTGGCTTCGAAGTTTCTAAAATGAACGTATATATATTTTCTTTTCCTAATTGGTGGATATTTAGGACTTCCCCACAAATTTTCATTATGAATCTCCTTAAACATGTCTACTTACAAACAAGTGTGAGCCTTTTTCTAAAGTATATATTTAGAAATAGCACTTTTGGGTTGTGTGTTATGTTATATGCATGTTGCCTTGCATATACACATCAAGTTCATGTGTAGGTGCGAGGTGGGGACAGCTGAAGAGAGAGAAGGTGACTGAAGGGAGGGCAGCAGTTTAGGGAATTCTCCCCTAAGAGCCTGAAGTTTAAGTTGAGACCTCAAGGATAATGAGAAGTTGAACAGGGGAAGAGGGGAGGATGCAGACAGGTGCGGAATATGGGTGACCCAAGACGGATCACTGTTCAAAGAGGCATTCTATTGTGAAACCCTTGTATTCTTTAAAAACTTAGTACCTCATTCAGTGCTCCATAATACCTATGAATTCAATTTGAAAACGGCTTTGCAGAATATGTCTTCTTAATACTTCTGGAATTCCTATCATCACTCTGTCCAGTATGAAACCTTATCACTGCCATCTACTTGGTGATTGAAGAAAATGGAGAAGCATGGCAAGTAAATAGAAATAGAGGCAAAGGTTAAATATTTATGATGATAACCACTACTTGCCAAAAGTCAGCCCTAGCCCCAGTCCAGATAAAATTTCCACAGTTTTAAATGTGATGCTTCCTTAAACAAACTTGTTTAGCAACTCTTCCCATTTCAGACATCTCTAATTTCCAAATAAGCAGAAATTTCAGTAGGTATTTCTCTGGATTCATTTTAGAAAAATCACCTGTTAGAAAAATTTTTTTCCTTATTTTCCCTTATAACTAGGATATCAAGCGCAACAAGAGTTTCAGTCGCCTTTTCTCCTCTGACTTCAAAGAAATTTTAAGCATTTTATTACACATTGAAATTAGCAATTTGTAGCAATATAATCTTTCTTTTAAAAAAAATTCATAGCAAAGGGAATGAAGCTTAGAGTAAAACCATTGTCTTTTTCCAGCTTTAGCACACTATACTTAGTGCCTACACTATAGCTTAAAATAACTTCCAAAGGCTTTTAAGGCACTGAAATTAGTGCACCCTAAAAGGAATTGAGCTGTCACCAGAAAAACCCAAATGAGAAAATCCATCTCAGGTGACTCCCTCTTTAGTGGTTATCTAATAGCCCCATAGATTAAAAAGGACTTTCTTTCCTGAGTCACATCTATTACATAATTACTTTCTTCCCAAGCAAGTGAAAGAAACAAAAAGGAAGAGCTATATAAAGATTATAAATTAATAATGATAGGCAGTCTTCCACCAAATGAAGGATGTATTGCGAGTCGCATAGTCAGTACTCCAGCAACTTTAACTCTCTCCCCAAAAGTCATGCCTAGGCAGAGTCAGAGACAGAACTTCTTTTATTTATTTTTTTTCTTTTTATAAAGATAATATGTATGCATTGAAGAAATGCAGAAAATACAAATCAGCAACCAGAAGAAAATAAAAACCACGTGCACGGCAGAGATGAGATCTCACCATACGTCTAACTCCTTTCTCCCAGTTTTTCAGTTGGGCTCATGGCCATCTAGATAAAAGACTATTTCCCAGCCTTCTCTGGATCTAAGAGTGACCACATAATTAAATCCTGACTAATGAGGTTAAGGGGAAGAGAAGAATAGTATTCCCTTCTCGTTTACCCCTTCTTCCTGCCTGCCTCCTTGGATAAAGATGTAATGTTTGGAAGAGATGGAGGGAACGCATCACCCAGGATCCCTGTAACTGTGAAATGCAATTTAGCGTTGAACTTCTATACTTCTTTTTATGGGAGACAGAAAGTTTAGCTTTTTTTGTTTGAGGAAGATTAGCCCTGAGCTAACTGCTGCCAATCCTCCTCTTTTTGCTGAGGAAGACTGGCCCTGAGCTAACATCCGTGCCCACCTTCCTCTACTTTATATGTGGAACCCCTGCCACAGCATGCCTTAGCCAAGCGATGCCATGTCCACACCTGGGATCTGAACCAGCAAACCCCTGGATGCTGAAGCAGAACAAGTGAACTTATCCACTGCGCCACTGGGACAGCCCCAGAAAGTTTAGCTTTTTAAAGCTTCTATTCTTATTTTCCTCGGTACTTGCAGCTAATCCTGATCCTGATGCCTATCTAATCCTAATACCACCGTATTCTTTGTCACCTACCTTTTGAGTTTTTAAATATTCACAATTATGCACTAGGTCTTTAAATTTTTATTTTTAATCTGGTTAGTTGGTTTATTTATTTTACAGTGGAAACTCATGGAGCATATGGGAGGCTTCCTCAATTTAAATACAGTTTTATTCTTTTGAATTGGAGTTTTACGTGGGTGTCAGAAGAAGGATGCTTTTCCATTTCCTTGTCAAAACTTTCAATTTTAGAAGCAGAAAAATCAAACCATACACTGAGAGCCAGGCAGTGACTTATGCCATATGAATAAAGCGGGTCAGATGGGACTGTGAAAAACTGGAACATACAGGCACATTCCTCATTGGGACAGCCACTATGCAAGTCCATCAGAGGGAATGAGGGCCCGTATTTACAATCAAGGAGGAAAATGGCCTTTTAATGCGAACTTTGCTAAATCTTAAATGATTATGGAAAAATAAATTAATCCCTATGCAGGAGAGCAAACTCATCTAAAGGACAAATTCATGGTCTAGGCACTGTGAAACAGAAGGTTTTGTCCTGTAGGCTGATGACACTTAAAATCAGGCTTTGGCTATCAGTGTCTCAAAGGTTTGTGGCAGCTCTGCTTGTATGTGGGTTGTCTGACTTGTATGTTGAGTTTTGTGAGGCTTTTTCATAAATATGATGAAAAGTAGATTCTGGTTGCAGAAATGAGGAATGAAGAGTGAAGAAAGCCAAAGCTGAACTGACAAGAGGGTTTGGATTTGGATGTCATCTAAACACGTCTATATTTGAATTAATCATATTTATATTGTCTCTGAAGCCTAGAGATAACATTCAAAATAAGTCTCAATTTGGAATACTCAAGGATAGACAAATCATGGAGATTATATACATCTAATCATAAATAACATTTGCTTTAGATAATCTATACTAACTATTTCTGAAAGTCCGTCAACAGTGATTATATTTTCTGAAAATATAATCAGTCTATTTTCCTCATATTACAGAAATTATAACATGAAGAGAGTGCTGTACAATAATCACAGCTTTTAGCTAAACATATAACTAAAATCAACATATAAATTGACATACTCCTCCGATATATTCTAGGAAAGCAGTCTGTTCTCCTTCCTAAAAGTTCATGCTGGCATTTCTAATTTAGGCTAGAGGTACAAATGTTTCCTTCAATCATGCTTACACCAGGCTCTAGCTATCCTGAGCTTAGGCTTTTATTAATACGATTTCATGTAAGTATTCTGCCTTTATATTTTTCCTGTTTTTCTATTTTCTTTAAGTAATATATCTACTTTATTGAATTGTGCCTCTAGAGTGACACTGTGTAGCCCCCGACATTTAAGGTATAATTTACCTTGTCAAAACGCCATCGTCCTGTCATTTTTAAAAGAATATTTTCTATCATTTTAAATAGTGCTGTTAAGTCTTCAACAATATTTTTTTTGTCCAATAGCTTTGAGGAAGAAACTATTTTTCAAGATGCATTACTGATTCCAACTCTAACAACTGTTTCTCTGTTTGTAGTTATTTTCTTAATTATCTCTCGGACATCTCCAAGTGTCTTCATATCTTCTTATGTCACGTATAAGACCACAGAGAAAAACTTGGACATCACAGTATTGGTCATCTGCTAATAATATAAATATCTGACAATTCTGAGAATGTTTCCCAGAGACTATTAACATTCGCTAAAATCACATCACATAAAATACCTAAAACCTAAAGTATAAATTGGTTAGCCTTTTTGTTAACTGAAAATAACTTACCAAACTTAAGAAATAGTTAATTGTTTATGTTTTTTGGGCTTGAAGAGGAAAATTTAGGATGCGTGTTTTTTCTTTTGCAGGGAAGGGTTCGCCCTGAGCTAACATCTGTTGCCAATCTCCCTTTTTTCCTTCTCTCCAAAGCCGCCCCAATACACGCTTGCATATTGTAACTGTAAGTTCTTCTGGTTCTCTATGTGAGCCACCACCACATCACACCAACTGACAGACAGGTGCTGTGGCTGCGACCAGGAAACAAATCCAGGCTGTGAGGGTGTGAGCTGAGAACTTTAACCACTAGACCACCAGGGCTGGCTCTATGATGCATTTTTGTAATCAGCAGAGAAATAGTAACCACTGAAAAAGAGACGGAAAGACTTCCTGCCATGTGTTCCCCATGGATAAAGACATTAAGCCACAAACTCTAGCAAGGAAATTAGAAATGAACTGATACTTTACCCTTTTCAAAATTTTTTACTAGAGAGCTAAAACATCCTAGCTATGATACTGCTGCAGATGCCCAATTTCTTATATTTCATCTCAAATCATCTGACTGTCAAATTCTCTACCATTGCCAGAGCCAGCATCTCCTCCTTTGTTCCTATGCAGGCATTCTCAGGATAATTTATGATGCTCTGCGTCTACCGCCAAATTGTGACATTTCTGCCTTTACATCGTGGCTGAATCTGTCTCCGTTTGGTGCCATTAGAAATTCTCTGCAATTGTAGTGGTTTGTACTCACTTTAATGTCATAATTTTTTAATCAACCTCTCCTTGTTAATTCCATAATGAGTTCTTTAACTTCCTTTCACTGCAAAGATTTCAAGAAGATGAGGGAGTTAGCCAGAGAGATATGTGGGTAAGCGTACTCCAGGAAGAGGAAACAGCTAATGCCAAGGCTGTAGGGTGGGCACCAGCCAGGCCTGCTCAAGGAAGAACAAGAGGCCAGTATTGCTACGGCAGAGTGAGAGAGACAGAGAGCAGCAGAGTACAAGGTCAAAGTAAGACTTTGTAAGCTAGAATCAAAGTCTCTTTATGATTGGACTAGATTCCTTTCTACTTCCCCATAAGGAAATTAGGGATAAAGACAGAGACTGAGAAAGAAAGAGACAAATATAAAGACCGAGATATACAGCTATACATTTACATATGTGCATGTGCATATGTATAATTGTTTTAGTTAGAATTATACTGAAATTCAACAAATTTTTAGTGTGCTGTGATGGAAATAGATGCAACAGACACGGTCCTACTCTTGAAAGGTTTACAATTTAAAAATATAACTAAAAACATAAAAGGCAATTTTCAAAAAGTTTGAAAATTCACCATTAGTAATACACTGGAAGAGCCACGTTCCATATGTCAATCTATGAAGAATGTCTGAAAAATATTCATTCGCTCAAAAAATATTTGTTGAGCACCCACTACGTGCCAGGCATTGTTCCAGGTGCTAAAACACAGGAGTAGATAAATTCTAGTGGAGGGAGACAGAAAATAAAAAATGAATATGTGTAAGAAATACAGATAATAAAAGTCATATATTACATACAAAGTGATAAGTTGTGTGCAAAAAGAATTACCAGGGTGAGAGGGATCAGACGTACTGTGAGGAGTGGGGTGGGCTGCAATTTAAAGTATGGTAAATAGGGTGAGCTTCACCGAGAAGATGATATTTCAACAAAGACATGAAGGAGGGGAGGAAGTTGTCACATAGACAGTGGGAAGAAGTGAGTTCTAGGCAAAGACAACAGTCAGTGTAAGGGCTTTAAGAGGGGAGCGTGCCTGACCTGTTTGAGAACAACAAAGAGCCCAGTGTTACTGGAAAAGAATAAGGGGAACAGACAGTGAGCAGATCATGTAGGCCTTTTAGGTGTTTAAGTTTTATTCTGAGTGAAATAGTGAGCCACTGCAGGGTTTTGAGCAGGAGAAATACTATAGGAATACTAAATCTGATTTAGGCTTAAAAAGAGATTTCTGACTACTGTGCTGAGAAAAGACTACAGGAGGCCAAAAGTGGAAAACAGGAAGAATAGTTAGAAGGGTATTGCAGTAGTTTACTGTTCAAAGATGGTGACTCAGAGCAGGCTGGTAACAGTGGAAGTGGTATGAAAATGTTGGGTCTGGATATGTTTTTAAGGCAGAACCAACAGGATTCCTTGATGAACTGGCTATGAGAAGTGAGAGAGAGACATAAGTCAAGGATGAATCCAAGGTTTTTGTTTTGAGCAACTGGAAGGATGGAGCTGCTACCAACTGGAATGGAGCATTCTGCTGGTAGAGGAGATCTGGGGTGGTGTGGGACTGGGAGTTAAGTTTTAGATGTGTTAAGTTTGTGATGTCTATCAGGCATCCAGGTAGAGATGTTGAATGGGCAGATGGACATACAAGTCTGGAATTCAGGAAAGAGATTTGGGCTGGAGATATAAATTTGTTTGTTGTTGGCATGTGGAGAGTATGTTGAGCTATGAGATTCACTAAGGGAGAAAAGAGAAGACCCGAGAACTGAGTTAGAGTTGCATCAAAATGAAGGAAGACAAAAAGAGCTGTTAGACTCCCATTTTATAGTTCAACCAAGAAGTATTTTTCCAGTTGTGAAATGGTGATCTGTTCATTGAAGAATGAATTTTAGGGCACAAGAGGGCCCAAAGAAAACTACGACATTTTCCTGTACAGACAGTGTCATCACAAATTGGAGGGAAATTTGAAGATATGCCATCTTTGTTGATGCCCCTAAGTGGCACAGTAGCCAAGGAAGGTGGCTAGAGCTAAATTGCATAGGAAGAGGAAGGCAAAGCCCCAGATTATAATATAGCCTAAATTCGGGGTTTCACGTGATCCTAAAGTGAAGAAGCAGCCTGTCTCAATCTATTTCTCCTCCTGCTGTCCACACAATTCTTTAAATAGCTACCTGAAAAAACCACTTCATTCAAAAATGAAAAGTAGCAAATCAAAACCACAATGAGATACCACTTCACATCCATTAGGATGGCTATTAAATTTTTTTTTTAAACAGAAAATAACAAGTGTTGGTAAGGATGTGGAGAAACGAACATTTCTGCATTGTCGGTAGAAATGTAGATTGGTGCAGCCTCTTTGGAAAACAGTAGGGCTCAAAGGTTAAACATAAAATTACAATATGATCCATCAACTTCACTCCTAGATATACACCCAAAAAACTGAAAGCAGGGACTCAAACAGATACTTGTACACCAATGTTCATAGCCACTTTATTTACAACAGCCAAAGTGTAGAAACAACCCACATGTCCATCAACAGACAAATGGTAAACTAAATGTGGTAAATACATACAATGGAATATTATTCAGCCACAAAAAGGGTGAAATTATGACACACGCCATAACCAGGAGGAACCTGAAAACATTATGCTAAGTGAAATAAGCCAGGCACAAAAGGACAAATGTTGTATGATTTCACTCATATGAAGCACCTGGAATAGGCAAATTCATAGAGACAGAAAGTAGAATAGAGGTTACCATGGGCCGGGGGTGAAGGAGGAATGGGAAATTATTATTTAATGGATATAGAGTTTTCATTTGGGATGATGAAAACGTTCTGGAAATGAACAGTGGTGATGGTTGCACAACACTGTAAATATACTTAATGCCACTGAATTGTACCTTTAAAAATTATTAAAATGGTAAGTTTATGTATATTTTAACACAAAAAAAGAATTATCACAATAAAAAATAAAAATCAGAAAGAAACCAGCATAGACTCTTTGTTTAAATAATGCGGGTGGGGTTGGGGGGAAGGCAGATGAAGAATGGACAACAAAGGCGACATTGCCCAAGAAAACTCATACAAGTTCAAATAAATAATTCTCACTGCCTCAAAGAAATTACAGAAAACACGTTCCTTCTGATAAAGAAGCTCAAAGAAAAAGATACTAGAGAGCAAAGAAGAGATAAAAAAAAAAAAAAAAAAGAAAGAGATAAATTTACTCCAAGAAAGCTGGGCAAGGGGGAGAAAATGAAAATGAAAATGAAATGAAATGGAATGAAAACATTAAAGAGGTTAAAGGAATATTAGAATCAACTCAAGCATAATAAACATAACTGAGAATAGTGTAAAGATCATGGAATAAAGACTCAAGGGAAACACACAAAACAAAATAGAAAAGGACAAAGGTATACAAATGACTAGAAACACTACAGACACAGAAAGAAAAGAAAATTCAATGTATACATAATTCATGTTCCTGAAGAGGAGACAAAAAATTAAAGATATGATTCAAAAACATTCCAGGAATAAAGGAGGTCTTACATTCATATATTGAAAAGAAATACCCTGATGCAAGGGAAAAAAAATACAGAATGATAAACTCCAAGGTAATTCTTAGTTTGATTATTTAATTGCAAGACTAAAGAATGACATTGGCATCTAGGCAGAAATATCAAGTCATCCATAAGAGGGAGAAATCAAGCTATTTCAAGAGCTGGAAATATGTAGACAATGGATACAAAGTTCTAAGCAATACAAAGTGTGTCTTGAAATTTTTATACCCAGGGAAGTTACTCTTTCTGGATAATGACAATGGCTAGAGATTCTCAAGCATGGGAGAACTCAAGAACTCATTATTCCTTCATGAAAAAACTGTTAATGAAAACCAAGGCACAAATCAAAATAAAGAACTGAGGAATGAAGAAGCCAAGTTACAATGATTAGCAGAAAACATTAAATCTACTTGAATATAGTCCTAAGACTGAACAACTATGTGAATTATAGTTTCACAATTGAGTGTTATATACATGTTATGAACATTAACAATTCAAAAATTATTAACTAACAAAAATCAAAATGTGGGAGGAGGGGGCAAAGGATCTGTATTTGAGTTCAATTTCTTGCTGTTACAGTCAAGTCAGGCGATACTGTTTAAAGTTGAAACATATAGCTAAGTAAAACAGAATTAACCCAACTTTTGAAACATTTTATAATCTTTAACTTTCAAAAGATCTTTTAGAACCAATAACGCTTCTTGTGAAGATTCATTTATCTAAAAATCAGTAATATCTTTAGTTTCACTTCAGGTTTTTGGTTAAAATAATAAAGCTTACAACCAACATTTTTTGTTAAAAAACTCACAGAGTAATCCTATCTGTATCTCAATTTCCACCATCCATCCATTTTCTATTTGAATATATGTATGTGCATATACAGCTGTCTCAAATGATCAAATGTACACAATTACCATTTTTGGATAATAACAACTTTGGTTGATCTTTTATCTTTTCCTTTGTGTTTTCCAATTTTGTTCTAGTTTATAAATAATGAGATTACATTTCACAAAAAGAACAAAAATATTTTTTAAGAGGCATATAGTCTAATCAGTGTTTATTTTAGAAAGATGAAAACACTTGCTTTTCACTGACAAACTAAAGCCAGGGGTCCAATTCTCAACTGATTAAGGCCCTTTCAGTTTATTAAAACTCTTTCAGCTAAAGGAACATTATTAGTTAATTCCTAACACATCACTGATCCAAGACCCTCAACCAAATATCCTAGAATATGTACACTGGATAGCCTCCATGCCTTTGCCTGCAGACAACCACTCCCACTAACGATCAGACTTCTCTCTAGAGGGTTGATAGGGAAGAGGAATACAGGCACTGTAGTGGATAAATGGAACTGCACGGAATTCCAGGACATAAAACCATTGCTTCTCTTCCTCTAACCTACACTATAGAAGAGAACAAAATGTTTTGGCATCACGCTCTTCAAACGCCCTTGAAGGAGGTGCTCTAGTTCTCCGATGTCTTTCAATCTCAATATTTTAGTCAATATTCCTGAAATCCTCTAGCAGTTTGGGGATTAAGAGTCTGCTATTCCCATACTCTTTGAGCCACCTTGCTATGAAACTATTCCTACGCTATTGTGTTCTCGGTAGTACTGCTATGCTCTTTAGTATTAACTTTCTTTGCAATTCCTTTTTCTCTTTTGCTCTGTTATCAATCCAAAGGGATCTAAATGACACAAAGTAAGATGCAGTCTAGATCAGCTTAAAAAACTGTGTCGTAAGGATGGATTCTGAGAGCTGAGGAGAAATCTCCTTGCAAAGGTCCCCATATAACTGAAGTTTCAGAAACACTGGCCTACCTGTAAAATGGGGAACCTTTGCTGCCCTATGTTTATCACAATGGAAGTGAATCTGTCTCAGAAATGAATCGCTACCACTTTCCCCTAAAAGGAACCAGGGCACTTTGGAGAAAAGGCTGATTCCATGGCTCAGGTAGGAAAAGTACTTTCTGTTGCACTAGAAAGTAGGGAAGTGCTCAAAGAGTGAGGGCCCATATCAAAGGCAGGTGGCAGCTTGAAGGGACTCCCACTGGCCAAATCTGGCTTCCTTGGGCATCAAAATAAATAATGATAGTAAGAGGTTTAAAAACTTGGCTGCTCTAGTTCTGTTCTCATGGTCTCATTCTCCCTCTCCCTCTCCATTTTCACCTCTCTCTCCTTTATTTCCTTCCCTTTCAGCTTTATGCACAGGAGCACTATTCTGTTGTTTTTCCTCTGCTTCTGGAAGATGCACCTGATCTACGCTGGAGTAAAAAAAAAAAATCTGAGTTTTAGTTTTAGGCTTTGGGGTGATCATAGGAAAAGCAGTCTTTTAACTGACTTAGGTTCTGTACCACTGAAACCAACTTGAGATGGTCTAATAGGGTTATTTATTAGGGTGAAACATAAAATTGCATAAGCATAAAATTTTTATACGTAAAATGGTTGAATATCAGAAATTCCATATGGTTCAACAACATGAACCATCTGAGCTCACCGGAGTTTTATATTGGGTCTTACAGCCAAACTTCAAGCTATTGTAAATTGGTTCCCTGCTTTATCCTTTGTGCCTTTTATTTCCTTGGAGATCTAATGAGGAAGAGTGACTGACCAAGAGGGAGAAGATGGGCCTCCCTCATTACCCTGTTTAATGCCATTTGAACCTCACATTCATACCCTCTATTATAAGTACTGTCATATATCGCTGCCTTCTCCCAGCCTGCACCTGTAGGAGGAAACCACTCCAATGGAGACCTATCGCCACCTGACTGGGGTGTGGGGTCACCCTGCATCTCTTCAAGTCCTAAAAAAAAGGGTGCAAGACCAGGAGTCAAGAGACTAGATTCTGTTCTTGGCTTTCTCATTACCCAGCTGAGAAAAGTTGGATGAGTTGCAACTTCTCTCAGACTCTCTTTCATTTGCAAAAGAGAGGTTGAATAAAGACTAAGTTGTGTCCGATGTCCCTTCTAGTTCTAATACCTGGCAGTTCTTTCTCATAGGACCTTGGTGGAGGCGGGGGTGAGGCGGGCACACAACCTGAAAATAGGAACTGTATTTACACAGGTATTGGTGTCCTTTACAGAAAGGCACATCAGCCAACCAAACAGGTAACCAAGATTAGAGGAAAAGAAATTCATCTTATTAGCTGAAATTGGCGGTTCAGTCAAGTCAAAAACAAGCTTCTAGAATCCATATGTTACTAATTAGTAATAGTAATTAAAATCCATATTACTAATCTGTAAAATGTCATTTTTATGTAATTTAACAAGAAAAATACACTTTAATTGATGTTTTAACATTCTTTTTTCTTTCTTTCATAAATTGTATGAAAGTTTTTAGGTGATTGTAAAGACTAATCATTTGTTCACAAATGTATGGACTTCAAAGCATGAGTCTCCTTCGAGAATCTGTAAGAAAATGTTTTCAATGCTTCAGCTCTCTGCCATCCAATTATAACAATGCTAAATTTAGTCAGATTTTGGTTTGTCCTCATCTGCACAATGATGATAATCTCTAATTTGGACTTTCCAATATAAGCATTGTTATGAAATCGTCTGTAGTCTAAGATTGCTTAGAAAAGGCAAAAATAACCTTAATTCTTGCAAATCTGAACAATATGCAGCATAAAAAGAAGAAAAGGCTCATTGCATAACAACTCAGTAGAACAGTGAATATCCCCAAAACCTCCTTCCATGGAGTTACCCAGACCTAAAAACAATTCTACTTTATTCAAGTACACTTTTTAAAAAACTGTAATGACCCCCAGTAAAGCTTTCATGAGCGCTTCTGGTACAGGCCACACTAGGAACAAAGAGAGTGGGTAAGGTATTTAACAGATAAGAAAAGTATAGACCATATTTACACCATTGAATGATTAGAACCTTTGGCTACACTAGGTTTAATTGGTCGCCTTTATCACTTAATACAGAGATCTTCCTTGAAGCAAAAACTCTAGCCAAAAGTTATAAAGTTCGTTTCTGCAAAACCCAAGAAAATCAATGAGCCCTGGTCCAATACCAAGTTATTCTTCTTGTCAAGAATGCTTTATGCACATACATCCATACACATACACACACCCCTATGTGGCCAAAGATTTTCCTATCAATTTCTGAGACATCATCTTCTATTCCTTCGCCTAAAATAAAATTACTTTCCTTGCCAGACTCAATCAAAAGTACATTTTAATCTCATTTCTCTCTCTGTATCTATGTGACATCCAAATCTTTACTGAATAACTTTGCCCTTTCTATCTTCAGAGCATAAACACAAACTTAATTAAAACTGAGGTACACAGAATAAACTTCAGAGCTACACAATATCTCAAGCAGTTACAGAAAGAATTTATGTTATGAAAGATGAAATAGACAGCTAATTAAGTGTGAAGTCAACATGATGAGGTATCCTAATGTTTCTGTTGGACAGAATTCATTTGGTAAGTCTTCTCTTCTGATTTTTGCCTCCCAAGCCTATTAGATTATCAAGCAGAAGTGCTGTCATTTTATTCCTTTTTAAATTCCATTTCTCTCCCCTCTTTTTCTCTGTATCCAGTATCATCATCAGTACAGGTCCATCAGACATCTCTCAAAATTGGATCTCGGTCAATGAAAAGGTCTTTAATAACTACTTTGAACATTTGGCAGCCTAATATTTACTATCCTTTCAAACATTTTTCTTTTCTAGAGTACTTCTTCCATTTAAGAGGCTTTAAAATTCTTCTGCAGATTTTAGGCCCATGCTCATTAATATGACCACTTTATTGGAATAAGTATGACTTTTATAAGTAAAAATAAACCAAACTTTCTTTAACACCCCAAGATAACAATAAAACGTGTTTTATTGCCTAACTGTAGGTGCTAAACAAAGTATTATAAATAAGGACCACCATTCTTAGTCTTTCACGATCAAGCAGATTCTTTGGAGCCACTTCAACAGGACAATAGCCACTAGTCTAGGGTATAGTTCTAAGTTCATCCAAGTACAGCCTCACCCATTCATCCACTGCATAGTACTGTGCTTTGACTATGCTCACAGGCACTAGGCTAAGTGCTACAGACGCAGTGGTAGGCAAAGTGGAAACAGGCCCTTGCTCTCACAGAACTAGAGTATGTCCAGAATGACATTAATCAAATAACTACACTCTTGAATGTATAATTACAAACTGAGATAGGTGTTGTCAAGAAAGAGAGTGGGATTCAATGAGAAGTTATTATAAGGAATTTGACTCAGATTGGGGGTCAAGGAAAGTTTTCTTGAAAGAGTGATACTCAGAAGTGTAAAGGATGACTAGGTGTTAATTAAGCTAAAGAATTGGTGAGATGGAGGTGGGTGGGGCAAGAGAGGAAGACTCTTCAAAATTGAAGGAAAAAGGGGCTGGCCCCGTGGCCCAGTGGTTAAGCTCGCGTGCTCCGCTGCAGGTGGCCCAGTGTTTCGTTGGTTCAAATCCTGGGCACGGACATGGCACTGCTCGTCAGACCACGCTGAGGCAGCGTCCCACATGCCACAACTAGAAGAACCCACAACGAAGAATACACAACTATGTACCGGGGGGCTTTGGAGAGAAAAAGGAAAAAATAAAATCTTTAAAAAAAAAAAAAATTGAAGGAAAAACATGTGAAAAGGTCCTACAACAAGAGGCATACTAGTTTCCTATTGCTGCTTTAACATATTACCACAAATTTCGTGGCTTAAAACAACACAGACTTATTATGTTAGGGTTCTGGAAGTCAGAAGTCCAAAATGGATTTTATGGAGCTAAAACCAAGGTGTTCCTTCTAGAGACTAAAGGGAAGCATCTGTGTCTTTGCCTCTTCCAGCTTCTAGAGGCTGCCTGCATTCCTTGGCTTGTGGTCTCTTTCATCTATCTTCAAAGCCAGCAATGGCTAGTCCAATCTTTTTCATGGTGCCATTTCTTTGGTTCTCTCTCTTCTGCTTCCCTTTTTCGTGTAGGACCCTTGGGCCCACCCAGATAAAGCAGGATAACCTCCTTATCTGGAAGTCTTTAATTTAATCATCTGCAAAATCCCTATTCCCGTGTAAGGTAATATATTCACAGATTCAAGGGATTAGAACTGTAGACATCTTTGGGGAACCATTATTATGCCTACCGGGAGAGAGGTTGTGTTTCATTTAAGAACTAAAAGTAGGTCAGAGTAGCTGGATGCAGGAAGTGAGGAAAAAAGCAGTATTGGATGAGACTGGGGAGTTGGGCAAAGACCACACTACACATATCATAAACCATGTCAAAAGTTTTGCTCTTTATTCTAACTGGGAAGCTACTGAAGTGGTGACAAATTAGATTTGATATTTTACAATATCCCTCTGGCTACTGGGTAGAAAACATATTTTAAAATAGCAGAGGTTCAGGAAAAAGATGACAGTGTCAGCAACAGCTATTCAGATAATTAAAATTAAAATTATTATTCAGATTATTGAAGTCATTTCAGGTCTTTCACTTCCTAATTGGGCGATTCTATGACTTTGGTTCAATACCTGCCTGGTAGTTCAATGGGGAGGATTAAATGTTATCAAGCACAATATGCCGTTTACACAGGAAGAGTACCAGGCATCATAAATAGTCTTTGTATTTTTATATTGCTTCTCTTATAAATTACTATGAATAACTCTAAGCTAGTAAATTAGAAAACTTGAGTAATATGGATGATTTTATGGCAAAATAAAAACTGATTATACCTAAATAAATTTTTATCTTAAGAAGAAATATAAAAAGTAATTCAGGAAGTAGAAAACCTAAATAGATTAAGAACACTTGTAAACAGTGAATGAGAGAAGAGGACTAGAAAATGAGGTAATGGAGGGGGTGGGATTCAAATCATGTTGAGCCTTGGTGACCATTCTAAGAATTTTGGCTTTTACTACAAGTGAAATGGGGAACCTTTTGGAATTTTGAGAAAAGGAATGCCATGGTATAACTTTGCTGTCCAAACTGGCTGATATTTTGAAAATACGGATCGTAAGTGGGGGTAAGCACGGAGGAAGAGAGGCCAGGAAGAGACCAAGGCAGTAATCTAGAAGAGATCGATCATGGTTTAGACCAAGGAGGTGGTACAGGATGCGGTAGAGAGTGGTTACATTCTTGCCGTATTTTGAAGTGTTTTCCGATGGATGCGAGAGAAAAAGAGGTGGCAAGGATGACTCCCAGGTTTCTGGCATGAGTAACTAGAAGGATAGAGTTGCCATCAATGGAGATATGGAGACTGACTTTGGAGGCGAGGAAGATGAGTAACTCAGTTAAGAACATGATATGGAATGACGTTAGACCTTCAAGCGAAGTCATTGAGTAAGCAGATGAATATGCGTTTGGAGCTCAGGAGAAAGGTAAACTTTGGAGCTACTGGCATAAAATTAGTATTTAAAGCTTCGAGGCTAGATGAGATCACCAAGGGAGAGCGTAGATTAAAAAGAGCCACAGGGACTGAGTCCTGAGGCACTCAAGTATGAAGAGGTGGGAAAGACTAAGAATCAACAAGGAAGGCTGAAATCGAGAAGCTAGTTAGGTAAGAATATGTTGTCCCGGAAGCCCTGCTTTTTCCCTCTGTGATGTCTGTTCCTCTTTCAGTCAAGACAGTTTACCACCTAGTCTTGGTTTTTGTCTCCCCTAAGTGCCTCCACAGCATCCTGCCCTTACCTCTTTCTTAGCTTTTGTCACACTGGATCATAATTGTCTGTCCTTACTCATCTCCTTCTCTAAATTATAAGCTTCTTGAGAGAAGATCTCCTTCACAGAGTATTCCCAGAAATTAGCATAGTGCTTGACACATAGTAACTGTTGAATATATGTTGGTTGAATTGAATTAGTAAAATCAGTAGGTATCTTCTGGTTACAGATCTCTTACTAGTATCATAAGAAGAGTCTACTATGATTATCCATGCCACTAGCACCACACATACATTTATGTTAGTTATATAGTTATTTTTCTATGTAACCGCTTGGAATTTTTTAGCATTGACTAGTTGGTGTGCATCAGGTTTCTGATTCAGGCGGAGGAGGAAGTAGAAGGAAACAAATATTTCTATGTGCATAGCAACATGCCTTCTGTATGCTAGCTCTCTTAAGCATTTAACCTTCCTCACAAATCTGGGAAGAAGAGGATAATTAGCTCCATTTTACAAAGAGGAGACATGCTAACTAACTTGTTTCAGGTCCCCATGAGGTAAGAGCCAGAGTTAAAATATGTATAAAGCCTTTGTTTATATATCTACATCTATTGCACATAGATATACATATATAAACTTGTATATAGATATATAAATAACATATTATATATAATATCTAAGCAGTTTTATATATAAACACACAAATATAAATTACTGCCTAAGCAAAATGAAATAAATGGCTACTTTTAAAATACAATTATATTACTTACCGGAAAGTACAGAAGCAGAGACCCAAAAAGGATTGTTTCCAACAGGATAAGGCCTGATGCCCTGATGCTCTAAAAAACAAAATAAAAATATCATTGTTAACTTACATTTCTAGGCATGGAAGAATTTATGCTATTGTGCCAATGCCTCAACCAGTAGAACGGCATTCTTTGGGGAAGATAAATGAAAATTGGCTAGTATTTCAGACAGGTGGGCTTAACTGAAACATGCAAAAATACTGACTATAAAGGTGGTTGGTAGACAATGATATTGCAGTGGCTTCATGGAACTTTATTCTTTCAAATTTCAATTGCTGAAGACTCTGAGCAGCTGAGAACACTATTGAGCAGATCCTTTCAATCCAAGAAATTCACAGACACAGAAGATCTTGCCCACATTTCTGAAACATCAGCCACAAGCGCATTGAATGCTATCCCTAAACCATTTCACAAATACCTGCAGATGGTTTCGGTGGATAAAACAAACATATGCAGAAGTTCTGGGCATCTCAGGGATATATCTCCCATCTCATCGAAATATAGTCCCCAAAACTCACTGACAGAGCTCCACTACGTGAAGAGTATAAATCACATTAAATAACAGAGGCATCTCACCTCATGAACATGCTTAAATTATTCTTAAACCAAAATTCAGAAGAATAAGTTGATCTTCAAATAAATTTCCTGAATATTTGAAGTTTGCTAAGCATAAATATTTGTCTCAAGATATTTTGTTAGACTCAAAATAGCATTATCTTTCCAAAGCAAAATGCTTAGCGTTGTGGCAAGAAATAAAAGATCTAACAATCAATCTTATCTTCCAATAATAAATTTTGCTTTGATGAGTTTAAATATCAATATAGAGTTCTATATGGATCAAGAATACAAAAACAAAAACAGGTCATTCCAGAGTCCCTGAGCTTTCATGAAATGCAATTTAAAATGTACATAGAAATTACACGTGGTGCAAATATGACATCAAAACAGGAAAATAACTTGAAGTCGTAGCAAGTAATTTTTCAACAACAGAAAGCTAAAAAGCCAAACCACAAGACTCCATTACATAAAAAGAAGTATCAGATAACTTGATAACAAGAGAAAGAAAATTCTAATTCCTCTTCCAAAACCCTGGTAGGACATTGTTAGACACATAGGAATACTTTATGTAATCCCTCAAAAGAACTCAGGGCTTTCATTAATCTAAGAATTTGGGAAGGGAGAAACAAGTTTAGTCAGTGAACAGACAACTATTTGAGTGGCTTCCTGCTATTGGTCATTATTAGCTAGCAGATGCTTTCAGTGAAAAGAAAACGTCTATCAGCAAGCTTTTAAATGGGCTTTGGCTGGTAAAATTTTCAAGATGGCAAATTATATTTGCATAGCGTACCCGACTCTATAGTTTATCTTTTAAACTTTTCCCCAAAATGACACCAAGTTAGAACGAGAGTCCAAAATATTATATAAGACTACTTGTAAAACAACCTATGCAATGTTGCTTGGAAAAAGGGGCTATGAAGAGAAGCTGCAAGGCTTAATGGAAAACACAGACTTTAGAGTTAACTTCATCTCAGTTTGAATTATAAAACAACCACTTTGAGTTAGTCAGCCTTGAACTTTAATGGTCGCACTATAAAATGGGGATTCCAGTCTTTACCTTATTAAATCTGACAGGCTTAATAAACTATGAAGTATACAAAATGGCTAGTGCTGTGTATGACACTTAATAAGTAGGTATGTATTCTTTTTGTGTATGTGAGGAAGATTGGCCCTGAGCCAACATCTGTTGCCAATCTTCCTCTTTTTGCTTGAGGAAGATTGTTGCTGAGCTAACATCTGTGCCAGTCTTCCTCTATTTTATGTGGGATGCAGCCACAGCACGGCTTGATGAGTGGTGCTAGGTCCACGCCTGAGATACGAACTTACAAACCCTAGGCTGCTAAACCACAGTGCACAAACTTAACCACTATGCCACTGGGATGGCCCAGTAGGTATGTATTCTTCAAGGTAGAAAACAGCAAAAGGATGATGGACTTGAAAACCACAGAGGTTTATATAGGTAACATTCAAAATTTTTTTAATGCTTTGGATACAAAATTACCCCAGAAGAGCCAAAAGCCTGGGGGTAGGGAGCACAGCAGTTCTTTTTTTAGGGCCAGTAGGTTCTTAGCGGTGTTACAATCATCACTACCATATAACAACAGTGGCAGCAGTCCATGCTTTTCCGTATTCTCAGGGCACTATAACCTGTCTCCTTTTCATTTGGAAATGTTGAGCAATCTTCCTAATACTTCATTGCCCTGCTCCTGGCTGAACAGAGAAGCCCGTGATTTCAAATTACAAACTGGAACTCCAACAAATGGCTCCACAACCAAATGTAAGGCCTATTCAGAATGTGCACTTTTTCTTACAAAATATTCTTGGGCAGAACTGCCTTCGCGGCCTCACAGAATGAGCAGGTGCCTAATAGGTGAGACTTCAGGGATTAAGAAGAAACCTCACGCTCCCTAAACCATTTCCCCACTGTCTTATTGGTACTGGAAGTTCTTTTAACTACAACAAAGTCTTTTATTTTGTACTTGGTACCAAGGTGTAATATACAAGTGCTGTAAGTAATACACAGACTTAAGTTCAAAGTGAAGAACAGGAATCTTTTCCTTAGAGTCTAAGTGCTAGGATGAGGGAGGGGAGGCGCTCAGTGTGTATGAGAGAGAAGAGGGATTGAAAAATGAAGATGGATGAGGGAGAGAATGAGCAAAATGATAGAGGCCAAGAAAAAATTTCATCTCCTTCTAATTTTGCCTGAGATCGAACTGGTGGTATGGAACTCTTTTTAACCAGTTAACTAACTGGGAAACTCGTGAAAAACTTCTTGAAGGATGATCAACAATACACGGTAGGATACTATTTATGTTAAACACAGACACACAAATCAATACTATGCATTAGCTAGATATGTATAAATATACCAAATACAGGTCTTGGGGAGACATACCAAAATGATAATTTTTTTTCTGGAGAAGTGGATAGATTTGGGGATAGATAAACTTATCTGGAAATATTTTAATTTCTTCAGAGATGTAGTCACACTGCTGTATAATATACATTTTAATAAATAAATAAAATTAAAAAAAACTGTCTAACATGTATCTACACAACTGTTAGAAAATTCCGCCATTAGGTATCATAATATGTGAAGTCTAAACAAAGACCTTCCTTTAACTAATATCTACTTAGTAAGTTTTTGTTCAGTACCAACTGCACGCACAAAATTATCAAACAGGATATTTATGATATTTAAGGTGAATATAGTACTGGAGGAGTTGTCACTGAGTCTAACTCTCTGCTTCAGAATTCATAAAGCCAAATAAATACAATTCCAGAGTTTACAATAGAGGTGAGCTGACTCCACCTTGCTCCACTCCGTCCCACTTTCCCCATTTCTTAAACTTTCAGAACTGACTGACAAAGGTTTATAACAGCCAGATATCAAACCTACAGACCAAAGAAAATGGCTAATCTTATTACAGCAATTCTATGAACTTATGTCAAAGTCAATTTCTAAACTCCGTAATCCTTGGCTGCAGAGGATAGAGGCGGGAGATGAACACAGCTGTAGCTGACACGCGCTCTGCCTAGGATGTGAGCACCCAGGGGAAGCTAAGGCACTGGAAGTAATAAGACAATAAGAATGCTGAAGTCTGAATTTTTAAAAATAATTAAAATGGCTTGTCATTATTTCCTTGATTCTACAGGAACTAAAGACTTCGTTTATATTTTTAAAACATTTTTAACCACTGAGGAAATTAATGCATATCTTGCTAAAACAGTGCAGCTATTTTTGATCACAGCCAATTTCTTAAGCCTTGTAGCAATTAAAGTTTCTTTTGATTACAAAAGGAACCTCTGAACATGAAGACATTTTTGCACAGCTGGACCCCAGAACGTATGATAAAAATATAAGAAAGCAACAGAATTAGATTCTGAAAAAAATGGACCAGCATAGTTTTGGATGACAAACCAAGACTCTATAAACCTATATCATTTACAAAAAGAATTAGCCTCTTTAGCAGAAGAACAGACTAATGCGCTGCACTTTTTCTTTTCATTCTTCTACTTCTGTAGAGAAATCTATGGACGGAGAGATTATGAATGAAAACTGACAAACACCTGATGAATGAATTACACAATAATAAATTGGAAGCAAGATGTAAAAGGCGGTCCTGAAGAGAATCCTAACATTAAAAGATGTAAGGACACTGTTTTTCAATAACTTTATTTATAATAATATAAAAGGATGAGAACAGACTACATCCAGTTTGACAGCTTATATGCAATTAGTTTGTCTTAAGAAGATCTGTGATGAAATATTGAAAAACCAACCAAATTTCGAAAAATCTGTCAAGGAACAATTGCCCAAAATGTGGTCAGTTAAAATCAATATTAGTTTTTCAGAAGGATTCTTAGCAATAAAAATGGTACAAAAAAGAAGAGGAATATGGTCAGCGCAGAGATTCCCAAAGTGAAATATAAATAATTCAGAGAATTATAAATTCATGGAATAAAACACATGGGCTTTACATCCAGATGGTTCGGAATCTCAACAGTGGCTGCTTATTAGTTCTGTGACCTTGGGCAAGTTGCTTAACCTTCTGAGCTTCAATTACTTCATTTATAAAATGGGTGTAATGCCCACCTTGCAGTACTGTTGTAAAGATTAGCAAATATGCTACCCGGCACAGAGCAGGCACTTAGTCAATGGTAGTTCATCATCAATCTTCCATGGACAGGTAGAGGAAGTGAGGTCAACAGACTAAGCTCACTCTGCTGATGAGTGACAGAACAAGGTCCCGTCATCCTCAGCTGCTGATTCCCAAGTCAGTGTGAGCTCCTCTGTACATACAATCTGACCCTCAGTCATTTTCTCACCCAAAGGAACAGACCTATATGTAATGTTATAATAACAAGAACATGTAACATTAATGGAGCATTTAAAAATGAACTACAAGTAAGCAGTTTGGTTCAGATGTTATAAAAAAAAATGTTTACTAGTCAATTTAAAATTCCTGACGGTTTTATGAAAAACATTAAAAGAAACTGTCACATTGTCTTCACTAGGAATTCTTTCTAATTTCTAAGACTTCACAAGAAAGCCCCTTTTCATATGATATGATAATTTATAGTGGAGTGTTTAAGAACTTTTGGAAAAACAAAGTTACCCAAAAATAAAGTTTAGCATAGTGTATACATAGTTTCATATTCTTTAAAATGGTATAGCACGCTAAATAAAAAGAAAAAGCAATGCTATTTTACACACGTGACATGAGAAATACCAAGACCTTCATTATTAACTATGATTCCCCATTTCCTGCTGGGCAGAAATGTCTATGGTTGCTTTTGCAGGCTCTCTGTGAGATGCTTGCCCATTCGCTTTGCTTTGTTTCAGGTAACACAAACGCTTAGAGATGCTCCCCCCAGCGTCTCGTCTTTCAGAAGTTCAGTGCCTGATTTTATGACTCAAAGATGCTGACTCTCACTGCAGTTGCAGAGATGCAGAAACACTTAGATGCATGAGAGGGAACATTTTGGATAACCCTTACTCAGCCAAGCTCATCCCTCATGCTTATGTCCAAAATAACTTAATACCAAAGCCTTCTTGCCATCTCTCAGTCCCTTTCTCTGCTAAGATGCCATCAGAATACTTTCCTAAAATGTGGCTGATCATGTCCTCATTTGTCCTTATTTTTCCCATAGCTTCTTTGCAAAAATAGCTGCTACTTCTCTGTAATCTACTTGCAACTTTGAATTCCTTTTTTCTTTCAATTCTAATAAATAGAGTAACTCATATTTCATATAATTGAGACAAATTCTCCAAGTGTCCAAAAGGCATACAGAAGTGAACAGACTAAAACATTATAAAAAGGATCTTGCCTTAAGAAGAATTAATGTACATCCTTAAATAAAGTGGCATGAAATTATTGAAATAAAACATATCATTTGCTTAGGCTTCTATTATTGATTAAAAGCTACTGGGATTAATTGATATTATTTTCAAATAAAAGTAGATAATTGAAAGAACAAATTCCTCCTCATGAAAAATCCTAATGGAATAATAATAATTAAAATACAAAATATTAAGTATTTTATAATTTAATGTTAATTAGATAAAACACTTTGCTTGCTTCTTCAAATATTAATCTTTATTACACCGACATAAACTCAAATATCATTTAGTCTAACATTAATCATTTTTTAAAAACATAAATGTATTTTACACTTGGAGAAATTCCAAAGACTTCACAGATCATTGCTCAGTTGCACGTGATTGCTAAGTAGCAAGAGATCTAACCAATCTTTTATCATTTGAACATTGTCGAATCTCAGAAATTTTTTCTTTTCTAATTAAGTATGTCAAAAACTATGATCTGCAAGGTAACTACTTTAAAATACTACTGCTCACACATAGGCAATAGAATCCATCACACAAATGTTAGCCAGACAACATCAGCATCTTCTCAGTTGTCTTAAACAGGAAAAAAATGTGAGAATAGGGACAGAATTGCTCAGAACTGTTAAGCATGTCTTCAACACATTGTCGATCTTCTAAAGCATGTTTGGAAGTGTACGGAATGACTAGACAAAGTGTAAGACAGAGATATTTCATACTTTGTCTGATATGTGGAGAGAGTCTAAACATTCTAGGACATAAATTCCTTATTTTATAGTCCCCATTAACACAAGCAGTTTCAATTCTGACAAGCCAAATGTACAAAGAAATATGATGAGCATTTCAGTGAATAAACCAATAGATGATTTAATAAGGTGTAAAAGATGCCCTTCTCTGCGAGAAGAGCAAGCAGTTCAGAAATTTAAAATAGCAGTGTTGTATCTGACAGGCAAAAACGAAGGTGGATTATGAAGGGCTGTGAGAAAATACTGCTACTTCAATGCAACGATCATGGAGACAGGAATTCAAAACTCAATCTCTAACGTAGTATAAATATTTCTAGATTACATGGAGTAAATTGGATTCTGCTTTTCCCCAAACTTGGGAGCACTAGGAGAGCATTTAATGGGTATTATGCAAGTCAGTCCACATGGAGGGCATCATTCTTAAACTTGCCTTAAACTAAAAAGAGAAGGATATGTTCATTAACCAGCATCTTGTTTCTATTTTGATTGTCAATTCTAATCATTTGTTTCACTAAATTCTGCTCTTTCAGTTAGTCTTAAAGTGTATTAGCAAATCATGACATGTTGGCAATTAAATAATTATCTTGGTATTTTAGAGTATTATATTCTATATTACGAACATGGTTCAGGAAAGATTTTCAAATAATAAATTCATAAGTTTTAATCAGATAATAAATGCTGACCCTTCATACAAATTCAAAAATGTCAACTAGAGATGTTTTAATTAGTCTTCTTTCTTCTCTGTGTTGGATCCTACCTAGTTAATCTTTGTTCTAAGATGTATTATACAAATGCATTAGGATAGATTGTCAACTCAGAAAGACACAGGAAAAATAACCAAGTGCATGCAGAGAATTACTGAAAAGTTAAAACAATGTTATAAAGCCAAAAATTAGAAAAAGCTTTACAATGTAACAGATTTTAAGCTTATCAAAAATTAAACTATTACTAAAGGAGCTTTATAGAAGGAATCAATTTTTGAAGCTTTTGAAACTAATGACTCCAAATCTGTATCTTCAGCCTAAACCTCCTTCTGGAGCTCTTGACCCATATTTTCACTTGTCTATAAGACAGCTTTACCTGAATGACCTACAGGTACCTCAAACTCAAGATGCTAAAAACTAAATTTTTCCAAGTTGTTTTTCTCTTCATATTTCCCATCTGGGTTAATGGTAATCAATTACTTATTTTGTAGTCAAACTATCTCTGAAGTATACAGCTAAAGGCTATAAATAAAAGAAGTAGGTTTAATGGAATATTCATGGTTTTACTTTTGGTATTTTCCAGAACCCCTCAAATTTTGTTGACCAACAATCTCACTAAATAAATAAATAAATAAATAAATAGGTAACCAAATAAATAATTAAACTGAAAAGCAACATGCATGCTGATCCATATTCAAGTGGAGAGGAAATTCTTCGCCTTTAATCCATGGACACCACTATGATTCAGAGAATAAGTTAAATTGTCAAAATCTTAAGAAAAGGAGAAGGAGGAAAAGGAAGAGAAGGAAGGGAAGAGGGAAGTAGAAGAAACCAACCGTTTATGTTTGATTTGACAGACTAGTAATTCCTGGTTTCAGAGGAGTAAAAACAGGTGAGGCAAATGGCACAGGTGTGTGGAGGCAGAACCAGACTCAAGCATAAACAAAGTCACCATTGTCTCAGCTTTCTGTCATCTTTCTGCCTCCCCCTGTATTTGTTGTACTCTTTCCTCATCTCTCCCACCTCAGGCAGCCAATAATTTCATGCCACACTTTCTGTCATCTCATCCAGGCCTGCCCTCTTCAAGGAAGGCACATATTTCAAAGTAATTCTCTTATCTCCAGCTTCTAATTTCTTCCAGGCCTTAATCTTACCTACCAGTTATAAACAAAAGAGATATAAATGCCAATTAGGGTGTTAGTGATTGATAATAATTTAACGGTTTCTCCTGCAGGCAGGACTTGGAAGACAAAATAGATAGCCAACACTGACTCTAAAAGCAGGGATCTTGAACTCTGAAAGTTAAGAGAGCGAGGCTGGCAGCACAGTGGGGCTTCTGGTGTCCCCAGATATCACTGTCTATGACAGTTTCCTCTGAGATTGTTCCTATATGGAAGCAATCAAGGTATCTAGATCCAATCAGAAACTGGGATAGAGAGGCTCCTTTCAGGAATGAAAGAATCTTCAATCCTCTGTTGAAGATTGTAAGAATCAATTCATATTTCAAAAAAATCTTTTATTTCCAGCTGTGCATTTAAATTCCATCAAGAATAAGTCTACCTAACCACAACCACCACAGGTCTGTGCCTCAGTAACCCCCGGAGCCTTTGTTGAGGGCAGGCTAAATGAGTACGTTTGCTTCCATTTACTCATTTCTTTCTTTGAAGCAGAAGTTTGTATAATAAGGAAAGTGTCTTTGAAATTCAGCTTTCATTACGTGACATGCTGTGCAGGTGTGATTTCAAGGTCCAAACCAGCAGTTCTCTTTCACTCCCATGAATATACTCTATTTACTATGGTTTTCTCTCTGCTTCTTTTTTGGCTACATTTTTAAGGCCATGAAAGAGATACAAATGCATAAATTCTGGGAAGAAAAAGCCAACAGGGAGGGAAAGGGGGTAAACCTAGACCACTGTATGGGGTGAATCAAGGACCCAGAAGCGTACCTAGTATTGCTAGTTTGCTCATTCAATGGCATCTTTCCCAATTGAAAGACACCTTCTGACTTTAACAAAACGTCGATGATAAGTTGTAGTAACAACAACACTGATAACAATAATAACAACAATGACAGATGAATTTTCGTACCAGTCATCATTCTAGGCACTTTACATTAATTAACCTGCACAAAACCATTTAACTCTCACAACAAATAGTAGGTATTATTATCCTCACTTTATAAATGAGGAGCCTGAGGTTTAGAGAGGTTGAAAAACTTGCCCAAGGAAATTGACAGAAATGACATTACACAGTGGTATCACTCAACTTTGCCCCATCACTTTCAAAATCCAACTCTGTAAAGCTGTCATTGAAAATAGCATCCGGATAGAGGCTCCCAAAGCAACCTTTACTAATCTGCCACTGAAACATGAAGACGTGTGTGAAAGAGAAAATCACCATCCTGCCGTGAACAGGGAATTCAAGGCAGAAATACAAACAGAAATAAAAATGTAAAAAGGACTCATCCTCACATTAATGGGAAATGTAAATTAAAATGATATTATTTCATTTTTAAGCCATTAGATTGAAAAATCCAGAAAGACTGATAAAATTGATGCCCAGTTAGAATGCTGGGAAATGGGTACTTTCATACTGGCAGGAATACAAATTGATGAAGCTTTTGAGAAGCAGTTTTGAAGTGTCTATCAAAATTTTAAGTGTCTGTACTTGATTATGCCAGCAACGCCACTTCTAAGGGGTTTATCCTTAAGGAATACTTGCACATTTGCACAAAAATATATGCACAAGAATGTTTATCACAGTACTATTGGTACAATAACTGGTGACAACGTTGAAAAATTTAAATATCCATCAATAGTAGAGAATATAAACTATGGTTCAGTGATGTGACGTGATATTATGCAGCTATTTAAAAAATGAGAAACATACATATCTACAGGCAGAGAAAGAGCTCCAAAGACTTTCTAGAAATAATTTTGAAATAAAAATCCTTCTTTGGCAAAAGGCATGATATGAGTGTACATACATGTATCATTTTTTCTGGGAGGAAAAGTAGAATTGGGAGGTTTTCACTTACTGTTTTATATTTTTCTTTATGTGTTAATTTTGTACAGTAACAATGTATTCATTTATTAAATAATAAATTAAGTAATAATCAACTAAAAATCCTAAATGCTAACAAAGGAAGTGAAGAAAGAAGAAAGGGAGGGATGAGTGGAGGAAGACAGCTAGATACTCAGAGTAGGTCAAAAACAACAAAATACAATCAAATTAGAGTCTATTTACAAGAGACTTAACTACAAGCTTCAAGAGGAGAGGTATTCAAACATCATCTCTAGGGTCCAGCATGTAGTAAGCACTTATATTTATGGGGGAAGGAGGTGAGATAAGTAAGGTAAAAAGGAAGGGAAGATGGAAAAAGTAAAGTCTAGAGAAAAAGTGAATAAAGAATAATTTATCATGTAAAAGCAAAACAAAAACTAAACCAAACAAACAAAGAGAATCTCAAGGCCAATACCTGTGAAAGTGAAATTTAAGGTAAAAAAGTATGAAAGGAAAAAGAGGACATTTAATATCAATCAAAGTTATCATTTTCTTAGAAGCTATCACAAAAACCTGAACACGATGAGACCCTGTACCACAAGGACCAGCCCCTGCTTCCTTCTCAGCCACATCCACACTCTGCTCCCCATTGCTCACTCGACTTCAGCCAATCTGGCCATTTTCAGTTCTACAAATGCAGCTGCCCCTCACCTTAGAGCTGTCAGAGCTCATCCCATTCCCTCATCCTGGCCTGTGTCCACCTCCCTCCCTAACTGTCAACTCATTCCTCAGGTCTCAGTTTCATTGACTTTTCACACAATAAAGGTTTCTTTTCAGTGCCTTCTTTGTACCAGGCAAGGCGACAGACACAGGAATTTTAGAGAAGACTTTTCTTAACTACCCAAACTAGGTAAGGTTTCCCAAGCTTTATGCTCATGGCACACAGTATTTCCATGAATGGTACACTTATGACTACTGAAGTTGATGTGGAAAGCCACATCCATAAGGATCACTTCCTAATAGAGAGAACATCTACATAAACAAAGCACCAAGTCTCAGTGGGGAGGCAGGAATTCTTAAAAGCAGTCACAAGATAAGGAGATCTGATATGAACATTAGGATTTTACATTATTCTGGAGTTTCTATTAAATAAAATGAGATAATAAAAAGAAATAAGAGCTGTAAAGACTTGAAAAGGTTTGGTGGCCCCAGGTTCGTGGGTTCAGATCCCAGGCATGGAGCTATACACTACTCATCAAGCCATGCTGTGGCGGCGCCGCACATACAAAATAGAGGAAGATGGGCACAGATGTTAGCTCAGTGGCAATCTTCCTCAGAAAGAGAGGAGGATTGACAACAGATGTTAGCTCAAGGCCAATATTCCTAAAAAAAAAAAAAAAGACTGGAATGAGACAACATTATGATCTGGCAGGAAATTGTCCTAAGGAAATAATCTGAATCATACGTAAGATTTAGTTATAAGAATGCTTAATGCACAGTATTATTCATATAGGGAGAAAATTAGTAACAATATGCTTCCCCAAAAGTAGACCAATGGTAAAATGAATTACGATACACTCTATGGTGTAGCAATATGACTTTAGTATAAAGTTATAAAATCCAAGGTTTTGGGGTACATTTAATGACACAAGAGTGTATGATTATAATTTATATCTACAGAAATATTTTTATATTACATACTAAATATTCTTAAACACCAAATTACTTAACATTTTCAGTATTTTTCAAAATTCTGTAAAATATGCTTGCATTGCTTTTTTACGGAGAACAGGTTAAAACTCTAATCTCACAGAAAGATTGAAAAGGTTAAAGTCATGAAGAGATACCAGTAAAAATTAGACCATTCTAAAATTAAAATCGTTCTAAAAATAGAACTGTTAAAATTAAAAAGACTGACAATACCAAATGTAGAGAGGATTTAGAGCAAGTGGAATTTCCACACATTGCTAATGGGAATTTAAAACTGTACAACCACTTTGGAATTTGGTTTGGCAGCTTCTTATAAAGTTAAAAATACGTCTTACTTGTGACCAAGCAATTTTACTCTTAGGTATTTATCTGAAACAAAGAAAAATATTTGATCACAAAAAGACCTGTGTAAGAATATTCATAGCAATTTTATTTATAATAATCAGAAAGGGGAACAACTTAAATATCCATCCAACAGAAAAATGGATAAACAAATTATATAATGCTGATACAATGAAATCCCACTCAGAAATAGAAGGGAGAAAGTACTGATCCACGACAGCCAGAGGAATTTCAAAAACTATGTATACTAAAGAAGCCAGACACTAAGAGAACATATTGCATGATTCCATTTACGTGAAGTTCTAGAACAGGCAAAATTAATCTATGGTGATCGAAATCTGAAGAATGGTCACCTCTGGTTGGGAGCGGAGAGAGGCTGGGGATTGACTGGGAAGGGGCTTGGGAGGACTTTCCAGGGTTAACGGAAACTTCTACATCTTAACAGAGGTGTGGATTACACAACTGTATGCATTTTTCAAACACACTGCACTGTACAATTAATACCAATGCATTTAACTCTATGTAAATTATACCTTCATGAAAAATAAACAATAACAAAGGATTTGAAACGCACACTAAGGTGGTTAAAGATAAAAATCAATAGACTTTTATTGATCCCTTGGATCTCACAAAGTTGGTGTCACCAACTTGCAAGACTTACCACACAAGACGTAAGCTAGCAAAGCAACCCATGTTACATAATTTTCTGGTATTTCTATCATTTGTACCTCCAATTTGCATGTTTTATTAGCTTACATTTAAGCCAATGGCATTTCCATACTTATTCATTTGGATTTATCTGATCACTTTGCAAGGATGGAAGGAAGCCCTGTAAGAAAGAGAGCAAGAAATTGACAGAAGGAAGCTCAGAGTTTTCTACCCACACTCTGTGAAAGAGTAGAAACACCACAGACAGAGTGGTAATTATGACCTCAGTTTTGCATACTGGCTCTACCACTTACTGGTTCTGCATCTCTGGGCAAACTTTATTATATTAGTGTTTTAGTTTATTTTAAAAGCTATCAAAAATTCAAGTTAAATCCAATTCTTCGAGAATACACTATTTACAGGAAAATGTACCATAACAATATAAAACATATATCCCTGCTTATTTCTCAGTGCATGTAAAAAAGTATGTTGAAAATACTGTCCAGATCTATTGTTAAATCCCAATTCTGTTCTCCTTGGGTATAAATAATTTCACCATTGAATGAGTTCTTAAGTTCAAATCTGATATGAGGGAGTTTTTGCTAATATATTTCAATTGTGGTGTTTTTCTTTTTTCTTTTTTGCTGAGGAAGATTCGCCCTGAGCTAACATCTGCTGCCAATCTCCCTCTTTTTGCTTGAGGAAGATTCGTCCTGAGCTAACATCTGTGCCAACCTTCTTGTATTTTGCATGTGGGTCATTGCCACAGCATAGCCACTGATGAGTAGTGTTGGTCCATGCTTGGCAACTGAACCTGGGCCACTGAAGCAAAGTGCACTGAACTTAACCACTAGGCCATGGAGCTGGCCCCTATTTCAATTGTGTTTAAATTTGAAATAACATTTTTTATGACCTTTCAGCTGGTGAGTCATTCTTTTTTCTGGCCTCAGATAACGCCTTTTTTCAAAAGGGCACCGTAAAAACATGTAAAGCAACAAAAACCTCATTTGCTATTATTAAAACTAACAGAAGATTTTGTTGAGTTATCGTCCAAATCTTATCCACCAATTTAAAATATCATTACAAATACAACAAAAAACTGCTGATTTATGTTATGGGCTAATATAGAAAAAATGTTGCATCCATTTGCTGGTGAACATTCAGATCAATTTATATCAGAATCTGTTCATATTGCCTAGTTGTTTACAACTGGTTTTGGCAGACACATTTTTATAGTAACCCAATATAACAAGAAAATAGGCTAGAATATAGACAACAATATTGTATTACAATCATCAAGCTTGCTAAGAGATTAGAACTTATTTCAAACCCTAAAAAGAAATTATAACTAATGTAACATGATAGAGGTACTAATTATTGCTATAGTGGCATTTTACAATATATAAATGTATCAAATTAACATGTTGTACACCTTAAATTGACACAATGTTATATGTCAAATATATTTCACCAAAAAATAGGCTCGAGCCGGCACTGATGGCCTAGTGGTTAAAGTTTGGTGTTCTCGCCACTCCAACCCAGGTCCATCTCCTAGTCAAAGAACCACACTACTTGTCTATCGGTAGCCATGCTGTGGTTTCAGCTCACATAGAATAACTAGAAGGACTTACAACTGAAATATACAACTATGCACTGGGGCTTTGGGGAGGAAAGAAAAAATAGGCTAGAATTTTATTTGAGCATGTTAATTATGAAATAATTGAATAGAATATTTTTGCTTTGCGTAATTAAAATGACCATAATCACATGTCCAGTCATTAACATGAACAAACCATATGTCAGATAAAATATTAAAAGTTCTGAAATAGACACATTTAGAAATCCATGGGCAAATTATGCTCTCAAGAAAATAAAATATAGTCATTAAGACAGAATGGATCCATTAATGCTAAATCAGTTCAAAAACAGTGTAAACTACATTGAAAGTGTCCTATTTTTCAATCACCACTTTTGGAAGGCAAGAACTCTCTCACCATATGCTGTGGTCTGAAAGCGCATTATCGTGAAGCCTGTTCTCAGAGACTTGCAAAATTTACAAAGATTTTGTGACTTCCTGACTCAGAGAGAGCTGTAAATAGATAGAGCTTATTTTAAGGCATTTCAACACTAGTTCTCCTGATACCGGCAGAATAAATAAATCAGTGCAAATGGACATGAAAGTAATTTGATTACTTTCTTTTCCCGAATCTTAAAATACAAATCCTTTAGGTGATTCAGTTTGGAATAAAGATTTAGAACAAGGGTTTTCTTATCTAAACCTTCCCTTGATGATACACACCAGGAGTCTGCCTCTTTTCTTCATACCCCTTTTCTGGGGAACCACTTTCATTCTCATAGCATCAGTTACCACCCCATCGTGGTAACTCAAATCTCTCTCTATTCTGACGTCTCTTTTCAGCACCAGTCCTGTGTACTCCAACTAGAGGTTCATGGATGACTTCATCTCAGCATGTCCAAAACCAGACTCAGCTTTGTCTATTCAAACTTGTTCCTTTGAAATCCACTCTGGTTGTTAACGGTTTCACAATGCATGTAGGAAATCAGATTAGACACCTGAGAGTCATCCTACACTCTTTCCTCTCTCACTCCTCACTCCTAGCAATATCATGTCACTTCTATTTCCTAATTGTCTTTGGAAATCATTCCTCTTCTCCCACCTCTAATGCCACTGTCTTGAATCATGTTTTTTTTCATTTCTCCTAGAAACTATTATAACAGATCCCTAACTGGTCTCTATACTTCCAGTCCCACATATTCTAGATTACCTTCCACATTTGGCCAGGGAGATTTCTGTAAAATACAAATGTAACCATGTCATTTCCTTTCTTAAATCCTTGTGACGGTTTTCTATATATAAATCCAAATTCCTTATCTCAGCATTTAAAGCTCTTCATGTTCCAGCCTCTTCCACCTTCATCTCAAACACTCCATAGACCCCATGCTGTGTTCCATTGTGCTCTTTTTAATCCCAAGAACTTTGCAGATATTGTACTTTTATCTAGAAAATTCCTGCTCATCGTTCAAAGCAGTTCAAATATTGCCTTTTCTGGAACAACATTCCTCATGTTTCCATTTAGAATCAAGTGCCACTCCCTCTGTATACCCACTCTTATCTACCTTTTCACTTGTTATTAATGTGTTTACGTCTACCTTTTTCACCAGCTACTTGGAGCTGCTAGAAGACACCTCACAGAAACATAGAGTACATTCCTGTCACATCTAAGGAAGGCTTTGTACTCCATCTTTATTTCAAGCTTAAACATTAGTTACATTGTAGGTATAGTTTTCCCCAAAATAGTTAATAATACCAAGTTGCCACATATGAAGAATGTGTGTGATTTTTAGGACACTTATTTAGATATTTAGAAGTTGAGTCTCTTCCTCAAGAATCTTAATGATCTGGAGATTTCCAGTAGTAGATCAGAAGCATATATCCCATGACTAATGTTTTCTTGTGAACTCTACTTCAAGATTATACTGATTCAAAACTCAATAATATTATAGAAGGAGTTGTCAAATTTCCTTCTGGACAAGAAAGAAAGAATGAATTTTGGAGATCAGTATCAAATAGTGACATTATTCCCTCCTGGTATTTTGGGTTTTTTTCCATTCTTTCTTTCAACACACACACACACACAGTTCCTGCTTTTATGGAGTACTGTTTTTTAGGAAAGACATACATCACAGACTGAGGTAGAGATAGCTGCTCTAAAGCTGTGGTTCTCAATAGGGGTAAGTGCCCCCCCAAGGGATAGTCGACAATGTCTGGAGACATTTTTAATTGTTATGACTTGCATCTAATGGGTAGAGGTCAGGGATGCCACTTACAATGCACACACAACCTGCACCCCCTGCCCCCTGCCCCAACAAAGACTTATCTAGACTAGAATGTGAATAGTGCCAAGGCTGAGAAACCCTGTTCTGTACGAAAACTTCTCAGAACTGCAGTAGGACATAGAAAAGAAATCTGACCAGTAATGAGAGTTTGGGAGAGGTTTTATTGAGAGTGATGGATTAGTTGAGATCTGAATGACTGGAAGAGACAAAGGAGTGGAGTAAGTGGGATGATGACGGTGAGAGAAAAATGATAGTGTTCCAAATAGAGGGACCACGGGTATTAAGTCGCTGAGGGGCACGTCTCATCAAATGACAGAAGAGTATGACTCAAGTGACAAAGGAAGAGGAGAGATGTCAGTGTTGAAGTTGTAAAGACAGCCAAAGCCAATCATGCTGGTACTTGTAAGTATGGTTTAGGATTTTGGTCTCTATCCTACAGCAGTGAAAAGCAATCAAAGGGTTTTTGGGGAAAGAGACTGGTTTTAAAATGATAAAGCTGGATTTAGAAAAGATCTCTCTGGCTGCAGGGTAGAGAAGACATTGAGGGAGAACTCGGATAAATGCAGATAAATCCAGGGAAGAGATGCTGGCATCTTGGACTAGGATGGTGGCAGTGGAGATGGAGAAAAGCAAATCCATTTGAGGGTGTAAACTTGACAGGAAGTTGTGATGGATTGGCTATGGAAAATGAGGGAAAGAAAAGAGACAAAGATGATGCTGTGGTTCTAACTTACTCTCTGATGAGTGCTGGTGGCATTCCCTGAGACAGGAAAGAGTGGGAGGAAGAGAATTAGGTTTGGCAAAGGAAGAACCAGCAGTTGGTTTTAAACATTCTGATGTATTGAGATGCAAGCAGAAATATCAATTAGGCAGTTGGGACTATGGGTCTGAAGAGCAGAGGAAATGTCTGCGATTGTTTAGGCAGACAGAATAGGAGAAGAGAGGGTCTAGGCTTCAATTGAACTCCAGCTGCCTCTATTATTTATATGTGATTCTCAGCTGCTGTCTGTTTTTGTTACATCTGTCCTATGCAGTCATGTGTTTTAGCTTATTTCCCGTATTCATCTCACTGGTGAGCCACTAGTGTCTGCCTTCTGCATTGTTGGTTCATTTGCTGTTGTGCCTAAATGCTCATTTATGTTCAGGCAAGCATCTCTCTGTTTGCCTATCTGTGTCAAAGAACAAAAAACCCTCCTTTCTAGTTTGTGCAGCTTTCACTGTCTCTCTTAGTCACTTTATGCTGCTAACACCCAGAGTAGATTAATCAAAGGCTTTCCTCCATATTTGATTTCTTTTAGAATCAGCTTCCACGTTTTTGCCCTCTCTACATTCACAGACATTTTATAATAAATTCTCCTTTTAGCTATTTCATGACCTGGGGTAAACAGCTCAGGAATTTAGTTTCACCGAGTGAATCCTGAACAGGTCAATCAGCCCTTTCTTTCTCCATCGCACTCTATTGTCCCTGAAATTCACTGCCCTCAGGGAATACACGTCCTCTTGGTTTTATTTCTCCCTGACCAAGGAAAGCCAAAAAGATAGGTTAACCATGATTTCTAAAAGGTTTAGTGTCTATGTGATTGTGAAAAGCCCAAGATTAATAAAGAAAAGTCTCATTTCTGCTTCCTCAGGTGAGAATTGGTTTTAGGTTTTACCTCCACTATAGAAGAAGAGATAAAGGACAACTTTCAAGGTTTTAGGTCAATGGTTCCAAACTTAAGGTATATTAGAAGCACCTATGATAATTTTAAGAATTATATGTGCATGGAGACCCCATTCCAAGAAACTAAGACATAAGATCTGAAAATTGGCCTTCTTATTCAAATTTTAAAAGCCTGTTCAGGGGATTCTGACATTGATTGCCTAATAGTTGAAGTGATACTCACCCAACCCAAGCGCAGGAGACTTCACTGGAAATAGCAGTAACGCATGAGCGTACATGTCTAATAATGGCGTCTAAAGAGACCAGCCAGAGCTTAGCAGTCAGGAGGGTGAGAATCATGGAATGAATTCCAAAGCAGAAAGGGCAAATTCTAAATCACGAGACCCAGAAGGAGGAAAACTGAGTATCTTGGCATTGCCAATGCATGCTATTCTCACCACTAACTGAATAAGGTGTAGACACACCTTTAAATAGAAGTGGGTAGCTAAGGCAGAGCAGCAGAACAGAACCTGGCTTTAGTGAAGCATACGCTGAGTTAAGGGGGTAGAGCTGAGTAGGAAGAAAAAATTCTAGAGACAAAAGAGTGCCAAAGCTCAAAGACAGAAGGTGAGTAAACGGTAAATACGCATGATGATGGTTCCCATAATAATCATGTATTAAATTTCTACTGCCATAGGCCACTATGGGTTATAGCCCTTTCTATTTGTTTTAAGTTTCTCTGCTATTATTATTCAGGTTGCTTCTCTGTCTTTCTTGTTTTTCATAAGGAAAATGAGGCCAAATGTTTTAGAAAGGAGACTATGAGTCCTACCTCTAATCTATTTTAAATTTGGGTCCTAGAGCTAAAAATTGACTGCATTACTGAAATGTCAAAAATGATCCTATCTGAATATTATATTCTGAAATAAAAAAATAAAATACATCCTTAAGAACCCTCAGCAGCATTATAATACAGCATCATACTTAAATTTGGTAATATTTTATGGAGAAATGATAAAATAAACTGAGAATCAGTAAACAAGCTTTAAAGACATTTTAATTTCTCAAAAATCCTGCCGATTTCTAGGATCTATGATAAATAAGAAATTGTCATTTTGCTAATAAGCATTGTAAAGATGATTTAAGTCTCACAGACTTTGCAAAGCAAAAGAAGGAAGAAAAAAAATGGTCAATGAGAATCACATTTCTCTTGAACTGAAACTTTTTCTCATGTCAACTCAGCTTTCTTCCAAATGAAACAAATCTCTCCGTCCCAGATGTATTTCTTAGGCACTGTTGGTAGGGTGCTATTATGGATAATTAAAAGGGAAAATGGAAACCCACATTGTGTTCCTACAAATATCAACTAGCAAGCAGTCAATTAATAGAAGGTTGTTTGAGAGGCCTTGTTTTCTCTCTTACTGGCTATTATAAAAGAACCTAGTTCAAGGCATTGTCAATGGTGTCTTTTATTAAAACAGCCTAATGCCACCCCTCAGGGTTAAGCAGAGTTGGACTCAGTCTGAAGATGGTGATCAAGGTTGAGCTAGCATTCAAACCATTTCTCTTCTCCGACTGTGGTGCAGAGAGACAAGAGTGAAAATCCGGAGGAAGAGTTCAGATCCAATACTGAAGTGAAACCCCAGAGAAATTTATCATTTTGATATATTGCAGACAGGGAAACCTACCAAGAAGAGGTTCACCTTTTGCCCTGAGGAAGCCAGGTTACATATTTATAGGTGTGTGGAGAGCATGATTTTTATAGTTGTGGAAGAGGAAGATAAGACAGAGTCTTGGTTTGGTGACAGTTCATCTCTAAAACTCTCCAATGGAAAGAAAAAAATGTATAACTCCTTGTTGTGGTTGCCCTTCTTGTCCCCTCAGAGCTATGTGATTCTATCTGGGTGAACAAAGAAAGCTAAAGGACAGAAAGTGCCGTGGACACAAATACGAGGAAGGGGTATAAATGAGCTCTGCATCCCCCTCAAGGGCTGGCTCCTGACCCCTAGCTTGACAAACATTGATACAGGAAATTATAAGAGGCTTTAAAATGTGTAGGACACATACTGCACTCCAGCTGAGCAAGAGCCACCCTCCAAAGTAATGACGAAGCTAAACTGGATAGGGATTAGCAGTGGCCCAAGAGCTCATGGCCCAAATGAAATTTTGTTTTAGTAAAGTAAAAACTTTAATAAAATTTGAAATTATGATCCAAGGCAGCCAAGTCATGCTTCTCCAGGCCAGCAGAACTTAGAATCAGGCAACAGACTCGGGCTCCAAGAAGCTATACTTGAATTACAGATTGAGGCTTAGCTGTCCTGCTTCCTCACCCAAACCTGTGGAGCCTGTGGAAATTGTTTTGAAATTTTAAGCTGAGGATCTGAAGGGCTTCGTATGTCACAAAAAGAACAGCAGGTCAAGAAACCAGAAATGCTCCAAATTAGAATCTTCTTCGTAGCTGACAGAAGTCATTGCATGGTGGAATTAAAGGATGCCCAGATGACATTTTAGCCAAAATGTATCCAGGCATCCTGACCTGAACCTGAAATTCCAGCATTGTACATTCATTCACTTGGGTCTAGGCTTTTTAATATTTAAGAGTTCTTTAAGAAAAGCAGATACCCCTGGAATGTATAGCACCAACGAGTAAGGCCATGAGAGATGGAGAGATAGGGACGGAAAGTGGACCAGCCAGGTGCTGTATTTTAAGTGACAGGCAACTTTTTCAATAAAGGGCTAGACAGCAAATATTTTAGGCTTTCCAGACTATACCACCTCCATCACAACTACTCAGTTCTGTCACTGTTGTGTGAAATCAGCCAGAGACAACACGTAGACAATTGAATATGGCTGTATTCCAATAGAGCTTCATTTATAGACACGGAAGTTTGAATTCCATATAATTTCCACTTCTCATGAAATAGTCTCCTTCTTTTGATTTTTTTTTTCAAAACAGGCAGCAGGCCATAGTTTGCTGACCCCTGTTATATTAGGAAATAAAACTCACAAAATAAATCTCTCTGACCAATTTTAACTGGGATAGGACTAGCTATAACTATGTACTGAGCTCCACTGGTAGAAAGGGCTCAAGATGCCGTGCAACTATAGCACTCCCACTAAAGTCTTATAAAATATGCTCTTTTCATTGAATTTGGAGAATGTTGTTCATTTAATTATGAGTAAACAGTGGTTTTCATTTGCGACCTCAGGAGTATCTTTAGGCATCCTTTTCTCCATTTGTAACTGAAGATGCTAATTACTGTTATTTCTCTCCCTCCTGGGGATTTCTCTAAAATTAATTAATGGTCACACATATAAATGCTGCAAACGCACTAAGAAACTTGGAGAGGGAACACATCTAAACCCACTTTAAGAAAAAACAAATGGACACAAAGCAAAATGCTACTTGCAAAATATTTGCAGTTCCCTGAATGATAACCATTCAGTTAAGATAACTACCTATGCTAATACTTTCTATCCTTTCAATTCTCTGTCTTTTTGTCCTTTCAACAGAACTTCAGAGAAACATCTGTGCTTTCCAATTTGATCTGGGCTCTCAGCAGTCCTTTCCTGTGCACTTGGAATTTGCCCTTCCTCCCCTACAGTGGTTGTCCCAAACCCTCAACAGTCTTCTCAAGTCTCTGCCTCACCCTGCTCAAGACCACTCAGTAAATGGCCTTATTCCAAATCTCAGACAGAAAATTCAAGTGAGAATTTCTTCAACTTTGTTGCCTCAACCACAAATTATTGATTCCTGCCTCACCAGCATCACCATTTCTCTAGTCTCAGATACCATTCAGACTTTCTCCTGTCCAAAGTGAATATCTCCACCTGTACTCACTCAGGATCTTATTCCCTTCCGCTGCTCATGGGATCCTGTTCCATCAATTATTCCATGTTTCCCTGTATTTTCAACCCGCTCTTCTCTCCTTTTTCTAACATAATAAATATTTTTCCATTTTTCAAGATAAAACTCCCTCAACCCTGAGTTTCCACTGTGGCCATTTGGTCACGCACCCTTTCTGCTTACCCTCGAGCCAAGCTTTTGAAAGAATGCCGCATGTTTACATTCTCCTCTCTTCTATCTCCAGTCCACCTCTGAGCCCACTACAATCTGACTTCTGTACCTAACACTGCTCAGAAACTGCTCAGGAAGAAGTTTTCAGTAACTTCATAATTATCAAATCCATAGAGTCACTCTCATCTGGGATTTCCTGAAAACAGTAACAGGGAGTGATTTAATACTGTATTTTTCTACATGATTAGACAATTGTTCTTATGCTATTAAATGCAGTCCGAATCAAAATCCTAGTAGGATTTTGCATTGAGTTTGATAAGCTTTCCCTAAAAGCTAAATATGGAAGAGTAAAGACTAAAACTATCCAAAAGATTTTGAAGATTAAGATTACCAGCTACCAAACACTTAAGCCCCAGTACAAGTATAATAATTAAAACAGGGTAACCTGGGTACAGCAGTAAACTATTTCAGGTCTCATTTTTCTTCATTGCTCTGTATTATCTGCTTCTGTTAACAACTTCCTCTCTTATGAGTCCCTCTTTCTTTGTTTCTGTAAAATTCCTCTATTGGAGTTGGCTCGTACCTCACATTCCTCTGTCCCCTGTGTTCCTTTCTTTTCTTCTATTTATTCCAAAGATTCTGTTTCAAATGTCTTCTTTTCTTTCTCTAAACACTCCCTTGGGGAAGCTCAGAATTTGTCATGGTTTTAACTATCACTGTTTAGCCAATACTATTTCTCTGCTCCCTTCCCAATAAGATTCTTAGAAGTTTCGGGACACATGCTTTCTCTACTTCCTCCATCATTATATGAAAGTACACTGCTAAGGTTGCCAGTGCCCTCCGTGTTGCCAAATCCATTGCACACTCTTCTCCCCTCGTTTTATTCTATCGCTCTGTATAGTATTCCCCACAGTTGGCCACTCTCTCCTTCTTTTAAATACTGCCCTCTTTTGGATTCTGTAGTATGACAGTGATGTGGCTTCCCTCTATTCTCTTCGGCCACTCCTCAATTTTTCAAAAAAGGTTCTTGCATTCTACTTCACTTCAAAATGTTGGAGAGCTCAGTCCTGAGCACTCTCTTCTTTCTACATTTCCTATGGGGATAATCCCATTCACTCTCAAAGCTTTAAATTCCTATATCTTAATGCTCGAGATTCCTAATTTATAGCTCTAGCCTAAACTCCTACACTCAGCTTCCAACTCATATACCTAACTGCCCACCTGACATCTCCACTTTGGTTTCTCACGGTTGGGTTAACCATTAGGTTTCTAGATAAAATAAAATCCAGATAAAATAATGCATATAAACAACAAATAATGTTTTAGTATTAGCATGCAATATTTGTCATGGACTTATACTAAAGCATTGTTCATTATTTATCTGAAATTCAAATTTAACTGGGCATGCTTTTTTTATGTGCTAAATTTGGCAACCTTAGTTAAATTTATGTCCAAAATGGAATTCTCGATTTCTCCTTCTCCCACTCTTCAAATCATTCTCATTTCCAAAAAGAATTATGTGGTTCACATTTTCTTAATTTTAGTAGACAGCACCACTCTTCACTCAGTTCCTCAAGCTATCAAGCCAAGGGAATTAAACTTGATTTTTCCTTTTTCCTCACCTCCCACATCAAATTCATCAGCAAGTCCCGTCAGTTCCATCTCCAAATGTACCTCACATTTAGCCACTCTTCTCCATTCTAACTGCCACCACTCTCTCTTGCCTAGACTAAGTCAATAGACCTCTGATCATTTTCCCCCACTTTTACATTTGTCCCTTACTAATCTATTCTCTGCAGAGTAGCTGGAGAGATTAGTTTAATATCTAAATGGGATCATTTATTGCTCTGCTTCAAATCCTTTAGTGATTTCTTTCTTTCTTTCTTTTTTGAGGAAGATTAGCCCTGAGCTAACTACTGCCAATCATCTTTTTGCTGAGGAAGACTGGCCCTGAGCTAACATCTATGCCCATCTTCCTCTACTTTATGCATGGGACGCCTACCACAGCATGACTTTTGCCAAGCAGTGCCACGTCCACACCCGGGATCCGAACCAGTGAACCCCGGGCTGGCAAGAAGCGGAACGTGCGAACTTAACCGCTGCACCACCGGGTGGCCCCTCTTTTAGTGATTTCTAATTGCACTTCAAATAAAATAAAACTCTTTCCTCTGGCCACAGAACACTGAATAACTGGTACCTGACTATCTCTCTGAACTCATCTCCCTCCACTCTCTTAGCTGGCTACTATTTGCTACCCACACTGCCTCCTTCAGTTCCTGGAACACTCCAAGCTTCATCACACTTCAGCACCTTCACACATGTGGTTTTCTTTTCCTGGAATATCTTCCTGTCCCTAGTCTTGCCCCTCCCCGTCCTGGTTATCCCTGAGAGCTCAGACGAAATGACACCACCTCAGAGAAGTCTTCCTAAACAACCCATGTAAACAGATTCTCCCCAGCCCCATTAGTCTCTCCAACTACAATCCTTTCTCACTTGACTCTGCTACTTTCCTTCATAGCACGTATCAGTATTGGTATTTATTAATTCATTTACTCACTTATCTTTACCCCACAAGATTATGAACTCCATTTACAGGATCACAGACCATGCCTGTTTCCTTCACTAACCATAAACAATGCCTGGGAATTTAGTGCACCCTCAAAGGACAATGAATGAATGAGTGAGTGACTTATGAACCTATTTCTATGGTGCCAGAAACCTATGTCTAACATCTTTAGCCAACTCAACAATCTATCTCAACTGCCTATAGGATAAAGTCCAAAATGCTCAGCCAGGTTTTTCAGAATCCATACTGAAACATTTGAATTTCTCTAAAAGGGTCACGTGCTCTCTAATATCTTTGCACCTATGTCTCTCTGCCTAGCCTGTCTCTCTTACCTCCTATCAGTCTGACCAGTGAAATTCATTTTTCAAGATTCTTCTCATCACTTCTTCTTTGAAGTCTTCCCAGACCACCATGTATCCACTCTTGTTTTTATGCTATCATATTTTGTACATACCCCTATTAATAGCTAACATTTATTGAGCATTTTCCACAGGTCAGTAATTGTAATAAGAAGTTTATAAACATTCCACACATTTTAATCTTCATCGCATCCCTATAAGATCAGATTTATTATTATCCCCATATTACAGAGGTGGAAACTGGGACAAAGAGAGGTTGATAACTTACCTAAGGTTTAAGAGCTTTTATGTGAGAAGCTAGCAGAGGGACCCATATAGATAGACTTTCGCGTCTGTGACCCTAATCACTATTTCCTACTGCCTCACCAGTAGGCAGTACTGGCTCAACACACTGTATGCAGCACACATTTTTATCTATCCTATATTTCCATACATTCATTTCCCCATTAGATTATGAGCTTCTCATGGGCAAGCCAGTATCGAAATCTTCTTTGTAAACCTAGCTAAATATTCATGAATAAATAGTTAATGAAGACATTAATTTACAATATGCAAAGTCCTCTGCTTACATAATATGTGAGTGGGCTTTAAAAATGAAGATCTGAGGAATTTGGAAAAAACAGATTGCTCTCTCGTGATATTTTTCAAATAGCAAGCAATTTAGTATATGAGTACATTAATTTTTAAAAAGTTATTTTTAGCATATTTGATATGCAACTTGAGTTTACCATTCAAAACACCATATGTAAATGTAAGTGCCTCAAAAGAGAAATAGAGCTTTAGTAATCGTTACACATCTTACGTCTCTTGAGGCATATACAAATATGTTATAATCACTTTAGTTGTTCTTCATACTCCTAATTAGTACTGCTGCCACCAGATGGAGTAGGAGGTTATTTAAACGATATTCCTTAAGAAGCACAGGAAGACATCTCTTCAGCCAAACTATTTTTCTCCACTCTCCTGCTTCTCCCCATGTTACCCTTACCGTCAACCTGACATTCATATACATCCACACACATCCCCCTAAACTGTTACATATATGAGTTACTCCTTGGGTTAAGGCATTAAAGGATGCCATTAAGAAGCAAACCTGTGCAGTAACACAAATGAACAGAGCCAAGGAACATATAAAACCATTAAAATGGTGCCACGCAAGAAGTTAATTTATTCAATTAACTAGTAGGCACCTAGAAAGAATGAAGCACAGGACATGTAAGTTTTGATGAGGCATAAGGGAATGAGGAAGAAAGAAGAATGCATGCAGACCTAGAAGTAGGATTACTACAGTGGGGCCGGGGTTGGCTGGGTCTACTTTTTAGAATTTAAAATAAAATTGCATTGTAACCATATGACAGTATAGCACAGTAGTTAAGAGCTATAATGAGTTATAAAGTCAAGCAGACCTGAACGCTAATCCTAGCTTCCCCAATAACATTAGAATGGTTTCTTAAATTCTCTGTGCTTTGATTTATTCACATAAAAAAACCTACACAGTGGCTGTAAGAATTCCATAACTCCAAGGGCTGGCCCCATGGCCGAGTGGTTAAATTCACACACTCCGCTGCAGGCGGCCCAGTGTTTCGTTGGTTCGAATCCTGGGGGCGGACATGGCACTGCTCAACAAGCCATGCTGAGGCAGCGTCCCACATGCCACAACTAGAAGGATCCACAACGAAGAATATACAACTATGTACTGGGGGTCTTTGGGGGAGAAAAGGGAAAATATAAAATCTAAAAAAAAAAATTAAAAAAAAAGAATTCTATAACTCCAGAGTCACACCCTATCACGTTACTCTATTTCATTTTGATCACAGTACTTACTACCACCTGATACATTCTTTATTTTTTTCTATTGTCTGTCTCCACCAGCCCTACACTGGGATATCAACTCCTTAATGGCACAGCTCTTGTTTGCCCTGTTCATCAGAATATTCCTAGTATAGGTAATAGTTCCAAGCACTCAGGAGATGCTCAGCAGAGGGATGATGAATGGAAAGGAGGAATGGAAGGAGGGAGACAGGCAGAGAGGGACAGCATGAGAAGAAAAGGTGAGAAGGAAGGATAAAAAATGGGAAGTACTAAAATAAAATTTCAATAAATAGTAGAAATGTGGTGGTCAAGTTTATGATCAAATAACTATATTATAATTATTTTCTCTATCATTTAGTATTCTACAAGATCACGTTTATGGGCTACATATTTAAATGCATTGATGACCTAACCCAATTTTGAACATTGAATTGTTCTCAGTTTGTACTATAAATAGTGCCGTAATAAACATACATACACATATGAATATATTTGTAAGTCTTTGTGCATGTATATGATTTCTTTAGTACACTCTTCTAGAAGTAAAACTACTGTGCATTTTTAGGTTTATTACACATAATTCCAAACTTTATCCAAAAGTTTCTACCAATTTACACAACCATCAACAATGGATGGGAATGCCTGGTTCCTAACATCTTCACCAACACAGAGGATTATTATTGTTATAAAAGTATATGTCATTGTTTTAATTTGCATTTTGTAATTATTCAAGGATGTAGAGAGTATATTTTTATGTTGTTGTTTTTTACAAGTTGTTGATGAATATTCTCTGCCTATTTTTCTACTGGATCTTTTTCTATTTCTTATGGATTCCTAAGAGGGTTTTGTTTGTTTTTAGACTAAAAATGTTAATATCTTATTATCATGCCAAAACATTCTTTCCAATTTGCCTTTTAATTTAAAATTGCTTAAATGTTATACTTAGTTCTAAAGCTCACCTTTTACAATTCAAAAGCTGAGTGACCAGAAAAAACATGCATTTCTGATGGCTAATAAAAGTAGCTTTAAGGAAAGGTAATCTACAAATGAGCTAAATAATTTCCACAGTAACAAGAGGAAGAAAAGACTTGAAACTCTATATTTGAGCTGGAGGACTAAGCTCTACTCAGAACTCATAAAATATTTTCTTGTTGACAAAATACATTGGGGGATGCTTGTTGTGTGCTGGGATGCAGGCCATAATATTTTAAGATTGAATTTCTTCTGGCATTTTTATTAACACACACCACACATATTTGTCAAAAGAGAAGTAAAAATGAATAAGAATTGAAAGCATTACATGTGTTTTGAAATATACTTACCTTTAAATATTTATGGAAAAGCACCTATCAAAATACATTTCAGACTGTGTCAAGTTCAAAACAGTGGAGAACTGGCTAGTAAATTATGGAATGGGATAACTCCTAGCAAATCCATTATATCTTGGATAGATATAGGAGTTCAGCATCTGTAGAAAGCTTGAATTTTAATATAATTCTTCCAGAAGTGGGCTACCCCTAGGCAAAAGTTTCATGGCCATGCATAGCACAAAGGCCCTCCAACATTCTACATCGGTAATTTTTCTTCCCTCACTATTTTCCCTGAGCCTGAAACTCCTAGACAAGGGCTGGCAAATATGTGGTACATGTGTCCTGAGTGCTAGTACCTATGGCTGCTAAAGTTACCCAATAACAACCTTTCAGAATAAATCCATTCACCGCCTCAGAATCCTTTTTAACATAGTGCTCCAATAAATTAACAAGAGGTAGCAAACTCGTTTTGGCTCAAGTTCCATTCATCATTAGAACGACAACTAATCCTACTTAATCAGCATCTATATTTTAAATAGGAAGCCCTTAAAGGCTCAAAGCTTCCAAGATCAAAATATGTGAAGGCCCTAACACTTTGGGGGCCAGCCCTGGGGTCTAGTGGTTAAGATTCAGTGTGTTTACTGCCACAGCCCGGGTTCCTTTCTGGTCAGGGAACCACACCACCCATCTGTTGGTTGTCATACAGTGGCGGCTGCATGTTGCTGTGATGCTGAAAGCTCTGCCACCATATTTCAAATACCAGCAGGTATTTGACATGTTTCAGCAGAGCTTTTAGACTAAGACAAACTAGGAAGAAGGACCTGGCCACCCACTTCTGAAAACATTGGCCATGAAAACCCTGTGAATAGCAGCAGAGCTTGTCTGACACAGCCACAGAAGGCGAGACGATGGCAGAGAAAGACTGGGCAGCGTTCTGCTCTGCTGTACACAGGGTGGCTAGGAGTTGGAATCCACTTGAAAGCACTAACAAAACACTTTGGGGACAGTGGCAGTGACACTTGGAATAGGGATGCTTAGCACAAACTTCCTTGATCATACTCTGCCCTGCACCTAAATAATTGTAATGCTGGGGATTCTTATGTCCTAAAGAAGATCATTTGAAAGTTAATTCAGAAAGCATGATTATATGTATTTCTCTAACTTTCAAGACTACACTTCAAGTTTCTTCATACATATGTTTCAACACATTCCATGGAAAGGAAAAATTATACAAATAATATCTGGTGTCATGTTATAAAATCAAACACTTCATTATAAATGATATAACTTTTACTTAGTTCTTGTCTTCTTATCCCCTATAAGGACAAAAGCATAGAATTAAAAGTTGTGATACCTTATCCTTTGGTAACTGTTAGAATGGTCCAGAAACCCCTTCAATGAATGAGCCTTTACATACCTATAAGATACAAAAAATTCATCTCTCATTGGCTAGTATTATATGATCCCTATTTGAAGATTCAGTACTTCCCTGAACTGCTTACTACACTAATCAGGCTTGATTTTAGAGTATATACATCGTTATTGCTGTTGTGGTTGTTACTGTTCTCCAAACTGTTGGACCCACGAAAAGAGTTCTCTGGATCCAACGACACTTATGCCCACAATCCACTAGCCAGTGGAAAGATAGTCTCAGTGGTGCTAGCTGATCCTTCTACACAATTAATACGTCAGATTAAGAATTTGAATCTGCCAGATTCAAAGCATCATAGAATCTTAGTGCTTGAAAGTTCTTTAGAAGTTACTTCATCAAACCCATCATTTTAAAGAGAAAGGATAAATAGTTCGTAGCAGAATATTTAGTCTCTAAACTCCTGGGCCACAAAAAATAGATATTGAATAAAATGATTTTGAGTATAATCACAGCACTTTTCATTGGAAATTAGGTAAATATTTTATAAAAATTCATACTTTCCTCTATAATTACCTTAACATTGTTTTGCTATATTATCTACAAATCTATTTCTCCTCAAACACATCCTATCAGTGGAACAAGTGTATAAAATAATCCAATATAATTTATTAATGAAACTAATTCAAACATGTTCTAAATTTTCTGTTATGTGATTGAAACATGCTCCAACTCATTTGTCTTTTAGTAAGAGGTATGAAAATGTTATTGTTATGATATTGTGTGATATTTTCTTAGTTCAATAGAATTAAAATATCTGATAAAGTTAAAGATCAATATCGTAGCCCTTAGAAAAACAGAAATTGAGGGAAATGTCATCTATCATAAACCTACAGAATTAATAACATCATCCCATGTTGGGTGTAGCAGTTGGCCAGTACTGGAATGAGGATTAAGAAAAAAACTGTGTAAAATAGTATGGAACTTCTACAATACCACTACATCTGCACTGAAGGTATCAGTTCTTGGCTTCTAAACATTCTGCCCCTTTTCATGTGTTATGCTCCACCTCCCTTCCATAAATGGCAGAGAAAATGAAAAGCATGAAAGAGAAATATCAATTGCTAAGTATAAAATAAAAATCATAGACTTATTAATTGAGACTATGGAAGATAACGTGTGAGAGTATCCATTTAATTGAAGGACAACACAAATCACTAAATCTATTTGCAAAAAGTGATATATCACCATACTTAGGAATAAATTTAACAAGGAGACAAAAGATGTATACTGAAAATTACAAAACCTTGCTGAAAGAAATTGGAGATAAATAAGCAGAAAGACATCCTGTACTCATGGATTGGAAGACAATATTGTTAAGATGGTAATACTAGCCAAAGGGATCTACAAATTTAATACAGTCCTTATTAAAATTCCAACGACGTTTTGGCAGAAACAGAAAAATCTATCCTAAAATTCATACGGAATCTCAAGGGACTCCAAATAGCCAAAGCAATCTTGAAAAGAAGAGCAAAGATGGAGCATACTTCCTGATTTCAAAACTTACTATAAGGCTACAGAAATTAAAATAGCATGGTACTGGCATAAAGGGATAGACCAACGGAACATAATAAACCCTCATGTATATGGTCAAATGATCTCTGATAATGGTGCCTAGACCACACAATGAGGAAAGGATAGCCTCTTCAACAAATAATGATGGGAAAACTAGGTATCCACACACAAAAGAATCAAGTTGGATCCTTACCTTACAGAACGTATAAAAATTAACTCAAAATGGATTGAAGACCTAAATGTAAGGCCTAAAACTATAAAACTCCTAGAAGAAAACACAGGGGGAAAGCTTCATGATACTGGATTTGGAAATGATTTCTCAGATATGACGTCAAAAGCATAGGCAACAAAAGAAAACATAGGTAAACTGGACTTTATCAAAATTAAAACCTTTGGGGCCAGACAGGTGGCGTAGCAGCTAAGTTTGTGTGCTCTGCTTTGGTGGCCCAGGGCTCCCTGGTTCAGATCCGAACTGCGAACCTCAACATTGCTTATCAAGCCATGCTGTGGCAGGTGTCCCACATATAAAATAGAAGAAGATGGGCACAGATGTTAGCTCAGGGCTAATCTTCCTCTAAAAAAAAAATTAAAAACTTTGGGGCATCAAAGAACATTATCAAGAGAGTAAAAACAACTCACAGAATGGGAGAAAATATTTGCAAATCATATATCTGATAAGTGATTAAAATTCAGACTAAATAAAGAATTCCTACAACTCAACGAGGAAAAACCAAAAAACCTGATTCAAAAGTGAACAAAAGACTTGAGCAAACATTTCTGCAAAGAAAATATACAAATAGCCAATAAGCACATGAAAAGATGCTCAACTGTCACTAACTTTAGGAAAATGCAAATCAAAACCACAATGAGATACCACTTCACATTTTTAGGATGGCTACTTTAAAAAAACAGAAAACAACAAGTATTGGTGAGGATGTGAAGGAATTGGAACCCTCACGAACTGTCGGTGGAAATATCAAATGACCCATCCTCTGTGAAAAACAGTTTAGCAGTTCCTAAAAAATTTAAACACAGAATGACCAAATGATTCAGTAATTCCACTCCTAGGTTATATCCAAAGAATTGAAACAGGGATTCGAACAGATACTCGTACAACAGTGTTCATAGCAGCATTATTTATAAGAGCCAAAGGTGAAAACAACCCAAATGTCCATCAACAGATGAACTGATAAGCCAAATGTGGTAAATACATACAGTGGAATATTATTCATCAATGAAAAGGAATCAAGTCCTGACATCTGCTACCACATGGATGAACCTTTAAAACATTATGCTAAGTGAAATACGCAAGACACAAAAGGACAAACAGTGTATGATTGCATTTGTACGAAGAACCCTGCAAAGACAAATTTGTAGACGCAGAAAGTAGAAGAAAGGCTACAAGGGTCGGGGAAGGAGGAGTTGTTTAATGGGTACAGACTTCGGTTTGGGATGACGAAAAAGTTCTGGAAATGAATAGTGGTGAGGGTTGCACAATGATGTGAACGTACTTGTGCATGTCACTGAATTGTACACTTAAATACGTAAAAATGGTCAATTTTACTTTATGTATATTTTACTACAATAAAAAAGTGTTATGTTTCCCTTTATTTCATCAAAATAGGCATTAAACATCATAATTAGGCAAGTGGAATTTCATTAAAAAATCAGTCACACTCTATATTAAAACATCTAATTTTCCAAACCAAAAATGAGCAATTATAAAATCCCTTGTCAATTAATTTCTAATTAAAAAAAAGAAGTATTACAGGAATGGCAAGGAAAATGCAAACCACAATATTTTCACTTTAAAAAACGACTATCACTTTTTTTCCAAACTACTAAGCTCAAACAAAACATGCTAAAATTTACTAAGAACGAATCAAGCAATATATTATTTTCAGAAGTGCAATAAGCTAATGTTCCTTCCAGGGTATCTTCTCTCTTTGAAATTATCATTCGAAAATAAATTGTACTAACACTTGACATTATTAAGGTGTAAGAAACCGTAATCTCTCTTCAGAATAGCTAACAAAAAATATGTTACTTGTCATAATATATGGTAAAAAACGTAGACATAATTTCAAAATAGTTAATATTCAAGACCTTTAAAATACTGTTTTAAAAATTGCCTGTTTTAGAAGAACTCACTGGATTCGAAATCATTCACAGTTTACTGACAGATTTCATCTTTAACCAAGGGCACAAAGACAAACCTATGTAATTAGCTCCCTAAATGTTTGTGCAGAGTAAAACTAATTTGCTCTTTGTGGTGTTGCACTACAAGCCTCACCCCAAAATATAATGGAATCTAGTTTGTGCTGCTAAAAATAATAAAATGTTTAACTAACCTTTGTCCAACGATTGTTGGTACTTAACAACTACAAGGTAGATATTTTAGGCATGGGTCAACCTCATTTAACTAAATGTTCTCACAATTAGATTCTCTGGAAGAACCTTTCAACTGAAAGACATACATTTCTACATCACCTTATGTCTCCTGATACAATCACCAAGTATTTCATCTTAGAACAGAGATTTCTAATACCATTACAGCATATTTGCATGCTGTCTAGATGTACAGGATCAGTAGCTGGGTTTGACACTGCCATCACTTTTCCTATTTTTTACTTGTCAATGTGATTATTTCTGTCAATTCACAGAAAAAGTCTAAATTAAATGAGGCCTAAGTTCCCAAATGACCGATTTCTAACAGCCCTAAATGAAGTATAGCCCATACACTAAAAGCATTTAAGATGATACATACCATGAATTCTGGTGAAACTGGATTAAAGCACCTGGTTCACATGCAAGAGAATGAGGAAAGAGCCTCCGATTCTAGCTCAGGCTCCTTCTCTAACCGCTTGTTCTGGGCCCTCTCTCAGGGTGTCTCCTTGTAGACGGGAGAATGGACTTCCCTCAGGTCCGCACTGAGCAGATGTTTTGGCCTTCCTAGTGCATGTGAGTTCTCTCCCCAACTTGGCTCACTGTTATGTCATAGCACATGGCTTCTCACTCAATAGAAATAAGGAGTGGAACTTGAACCCTTCTAGAAAGGGCAATGAGACAGATAAATAGGTAAATAAACTACAGTTTAGTTGTACACTTAATCACTCTTACAAAAGACAAAAGGCCACATGTAAATAAATGCATAGTAAATACTTTTTGAAAATGATTATCAGCAGGCAAATATGTGTATAATTGCACATGTGTGTGAATGGGCACTTGTGGAGCTTGGGTATTTGAAAGATTTTATTTTTTTAAACTGAGACCAATTAAGTGAAACTGTCTGGCTTACAGTTTAGCATTCCTTCCACTCCTTCATGATCAAGAGATAGCCAAGAAAAAGAATTTTGTACCACAGGTGTTTCATTCATTCCAGCCACCTAAAAATCTATTACGATTAGTATAAGATGATTGTTTACAAGGATAAAGACAAGTTAAACGAATTCACTGGTTAGAATCTCACTGCCCACTTCAAACAGGCATGGTTAGATTTTCCAACACCTTATCTTTTAAACTTAAATGTCATACTTTTCCCCTAACATGGGAAGCATACATGGATTATTAATTTTACAAAGAAGTGTAAAACAATATAACAACAAGACAAATGCCTAGTAAGGAATTTTACATGAATTATCTCATTAACGCTTCAAAATGATCCATAAGGTAAGTAATATTTAAACTCTTTTTAAAAAAATTTATAACATGGGCTGGCCTGGTGACATAGTGGTTAGGTTCGTGTGCTCCACCTTGGTGGCCTGGGGTTCTCAGGTTCAGATCCTGGGTATGGACCTATATACCTCTTATCAAGCCATGCTGTGGTGACATCCCACATACAAAATAGAGGAAGACTGGCACAGATGTTAGCTCAGTGACAATCTTCCTTAAGCAGAAATAAGAAGATTGGAAACAGATATTAGCTCAGGGCCAATCTTCTTCACCAAAAAAAATAAAATAAAATAAAAATAAATATATATATATATATATATAAAACAGCTCTATTGAGATATCATTCATATACTTTAGTATTCATCCTTTTAAAGTGTACAAAACAGTGGCTTTCAGTATACTGACAGATTTGTGCAACTATTACCATAACCTAATTTTAGAAAAGTTTCATCACCCCAAAAAGAAACCCTGAATCCATTAGCAGTCACATCCTATTATTCCCTCCTTGTACCCCTGGCAAGCACTAATCTTTTCTTGATGGATTTGCCTATTCTGGACTTTTCATATAAGCGAAATTATATAGTACATGATCTTTTATAACTGTTTTCTTTCACTTAGCATGTTTTCAAGGTTCATCCATGTTATAGCATCTATCAGTATTTCATTCCTTTGTATTGATAAATGATATTCCATTATATGGATATACACATTTTATTTATCCATTCATCAACTGATAGAAATTTGGGTTGTTTCCATTTTTTGGCTATTATGAATACGCTGCTATGAGAATTTGTGTGCACATTTTTGTGTAGACACGTTTGCAATTCTCCTGGGTACATACCTGGGAGTAGAATTACTGAGTCATATCGTAACCTTACATTTAACTTTTTGGGGGACTGCTAAATTGTTTTCCAAAGTGGCTGCACCATTCAACATCCCGACAGCAATGAATGAGAGTTTGCATTTCTTCACATCTCCAGCAACACTTGTTATTGTCTGTCTTTTTTATTTGTAGCTATGCTATCCTGTGTTGTGGGCCTGACTTGCATTTTCTTAATAATTAATGATGTTGAGCATCTTTTCATATGGTTATTGGTCATTTGTAATCTTTTTTGGAGAAATGTCTATTCGGACCCCTTGCCTGGGGATCTTTTTAAATTGGATTGTCTTTTTATTGTTTATTATAGGTATTCTTTATATATTCTGGATACTAGTATGATTTGCAAATATTTTATGCCATCCTATAGGTTATATTTTTACTTTTTTGAAGATGCCCTTTGAAGAACAAAAGTTTTCAATTTCGATGTAATCCAGTTTATTGATTTTTTCTTTTGTCATTGCTTTTGATGTCATATATAAGAAACCATTGCCTAACCCAAGGTCACGAAGATTTATACCTATGTTTTCTTCTAACAAAAGTTTCTTAGTTTTGGCCCTTACATTTGTGTGTATGACCTATTTTAAATTAATTTTTGTATATGATATGTTAACCCCATTTTATGGAGGAGAAAACTAGGCAAGGTGAGGCTGAGCAATTTTCCCAGAGTGTCACCGTATCCAAGGGGCCAAGATAGGATTCAAATCTAAGCAATCTGGCTCCAGAGTCTGCACACTTACCCATATTTCGCTACTTTTTTTATTGCAACTAACTTCTTTTTCTTCCGTCAAAAATAGATGTAAAATTGATAAGTTATGTGGTTTTTGTTCTTTTAATTATTAGTGTGTAGAGAATATAATGAGAAGCTCATAAGGAGAACATCAATATTGCTCCAAAAGGCATCATTAGGTTTCTGCTTTATCCGAAGAAACGTCCAAAGACACACGAAAACTTTAAAAAGCAAAACTAAAGTCCACATGCTATAAATATGTAATCTCTTTACTGAAAATAGTTTATCGCTTTAGCAATTAATCCATTGCTTTTGATAATTGAAATCAGAAGAGAAAATTTCACCAATGTCACCTTTCCTCGATATATCAGATCTATGCTCACTGACTTTATTAAATTATTTCCTAAAACTATCCGCACTTGTCTTACATCACAGTCTGTGAAAACTGATTCTTCAAAACCTGACCATCTTAAAACTACATAATGTCTAATTTATATATTCCAACTAGTTTGTGTCTACAGGAATGGCACCAAGTTACATGTAAAGGTATCTATTCTCATGATAGCCCCAGGAAGCAGCACTTCACATGAAGCTCTAGAGAAATTTGAATGGTTAATAACTTTGAAAATGTTAAATAAGAGTAATGTAGATTAAGACATTGGTGTAGACAGAATCATCTCAGTTTTCTTAATATCCAATGAAATATTCTACTCGTCATATATCACTAACTCCATTTAGCACACCAATCATTAATGATTAAAATCAATACAAATTCATAAAGAACTATGTGCTATCCACTGTGTAAATGACTTACGTTACACAGAGAAATTTCAGAGCGGTTTATCAAATAGACCTTTCGAGTCTACCTGTTCTATCAGTGACAGGCTTTTAAGAAACCAAAATTCTATCAAGACAACAGTGGTTAGATATTTCCCAACTCCAGTTGCTGGCTACTTTACTATACATACAATTTAACACATTTTATTGCAAAAGAAAGACAAGTACTAGTTAAATAAACAGCAATCTGCCTATTTGCACTTTCTTGCTGACTTAAAGGTTGATTTTAATCTGTGTTGCATGCTTCTGTTAATGAAACTGTCTATTTAAAATAACTACTAAAGGGTATAACACTAATATAATGGACACAGGCTCCTAGAATCTCAGCAGAGCTCTGCTGTTCTGGTTGTTTAATGTTAATTCGGGCCTTTGTAAGAGATGCCATTCACAGATAGTTGTTTTCCTTTTATAATTTCTAATGGGAACACTTTATACTCGCAATGAGCTCTGTAATCTAAACCAATCTGCACAACTTTGCTGCCATGAAGGGTCATTTGAATTTAGAAAAGGTGGAAACCTGAGGCTTTGTTTTCTTTCCAATGGCACAAATAAGTTTCCACAAGCAACAGAACCACAATTCTGACACAACACTGGCTACATTTAATTAACTGGGTGACCAGCTGAAGACAGCTCCCCAGCAAGCTTTGCCCTGAACATTTTAGCATTTCGTCCACCCCTGCCTGAGAAGCATACAAATGCTTCTACTACCCTTTGATTTCTCAGAACAGCACCCAAGGACGGGCACTCTCAAAAGCCATACAAGTTCTTTGCAGGATCACTATTATCCTGGGATACTGATGTAAGACCAAATATAAGGTCAGGAATAAATTCATTCTTCAAAGTATAATGTGCTCAAAAATAGTCAAGTCCATTTACTATCTTCAAATATGGCTAGGAGAAATGAAAATGAAATATAACAAACATCACAAAGCTTTCTAGATATGAAAAATTAACAATATATTGTATGGGCAGATTAAGTTCTTCCAGAGGCCAAAGGGATGATGTAAAAGACAGTCCTTCAGGGCAATGAAGTATTCAAGCTCCAGGCTAAATAGGGAGAAACACTCCGTAGAAGAAAATGTTATGATAAAGTTGCATATTTTTAATCCCAATTTCTCCTGGGAAGCTAAAGAACATAACTTTTATACTCAAGTCCAATCATATTACAGAAAGACTTCTGCTTAATAGAGAAGCAAATGAGACTTGGAAAAACTCTATTTGCTTAAAAAAAGAAGAGGTCACTTCAGAATAAAAAGGAAGACCATGACCAGGGTACCTGGGTTTACCTTTGCTTTGCGAAAGTGGTAGACTACCAGCATGCTAGCGAAGTCGAGCAGCATACACAGGGCTTGGAAGGAGATGATAGCGAGTCGCAAGTACTTATCCTCCTGGACAAAGCAGGGGCTGTCATCAGCACAGTAGGGGCAGCCTTCCCTGCAGGGTAGGCAGACAAGGGCTTCTTCTGACAGGTCTTTTGCACCTCCTGCAAAATGGTGATCCGGACCCCTTCCTGAAAGTTCCAAATAAAACCAGTGTCATTGCACCTCTGAGATAGGTGAGACAGTACAGAGTCAAAATACATCCCCACCTTTTCATTCCTTTTCCTTTTTGTTAAAGACCTTTTGTCAACCTTCTTGCTAGGGGAGAGTCACTTTGCCTTGAGACTCAAACAAAATTCTTTTAACCCCTTTGGTTTTAAAAAGTTGTCATTCAGAATAATTGAAAAAAATTAGCAAAAATAGAAATAAAACCCCTCAAAAGCAGGGAACAGTTTTTTAAGTCTTTTATTTCATTATCCACCACTCACCAACTGATACTCCCTATGTCACAGATCATATTTCATGAATATTTGTTAAAGAATCAATCAGAAGGAAGGATAACAAAGTCCTGTATTTCCCGTACCAAGTAAATATATACAACACTTTTGGAACTTCTTGACCTAGATGGCACGGAATCCAAAATAAGGCTTTGATTGCTCCTTAATTCAACAGGGATCTCATGTACCAAGTTCATTAGGTCTAAATTGGATAAAATGGTACTTAATCGACAGTTGTTCAGTGTGCAACTGCCTAATGATGGTACATCCTTTGCCCAGAGTACAATCCATACTTACAGGCTATCATGTAATTTCCCACTTTGCATACCCATAGGACATTTCAACACTATTAACCAACTGCTGCTATTGATCGTCCCTTTAATTTTAGATTCTTCTGTCTCAGTTATCAAACTTAACTTAGCTCTGAAGCCCAATAGGTAAAGATTCTCTTCAATTGTTGAGTTGAGTTTAGCATTGACAAATATCCAATTAATAACATATACTAAAAAAACCCATTTCTAACTCTTACCTCAATATGAAAGACATTAGTGAATATATAACCAGTTTAATATACAACACAACCACATGGTTCAGAATGTAACACAACCTTGATTGATTGAGGAATTCTGAAAGAGGCTGCTCTGGTTAACAGCATTTTTTTTCCTTTTTTTTTTTAAAAAAGATTGGCACCTGAGCTAACAACTGTTGCCAATCTTCTTTTTTTTCCTGCTTTTTTCCCCCAAATCCCCCCAGTACACAGTTGCATATTTTTTTTAGTTGTGGGTCCTTCTAGTTGTAGCATGTGGGATGCTGCCTCAGCATGGCCTGATGAGTGGCGCCTTGTCCCCGCTCAGGAGTCAAACCAGTAAAACCCTGGGCCACTGAAGTGGAGTGTGCGAACTTAACCACTCAGCCACAGGGCTGGCCCCTGGTTAACAGCATTTTAGTAACACAAAGTTTAACAGAAAGTGTTTATTACTTTCAACTCTTTTGGTCCAGGTTCACAATCTTTCTAAAATGTATTTATTTGCTTTCCTTCCTTACTAAACACAATAGACAACTCACTTGACCACGTGGGTCTTAGCTTACTTATGTATGAAATGTGAATTGCTGTGGAGATTAAATCAGATAATGTATATAAATCACATGCCTAGCTTTCTCATCTTCTTCAAATATAGGAGATCCAAAGAGGAATTAGGAATCCATTGGCATCTTAAAGAAAAGTACTACTGCTCAAAAACATGGAAGTTTTTGTCAGAGAAAGAACCTACAGAGAGCTCTGGGACTAGATAAGTAATAATGATTAGGGAATGCAAAGAGGAAGAAGCCAGACAGGTAGAAGTTTTTATAATGTCATTAAAGAAAACTGGCATTTACTGGAACATGCTAGAATATGATCAAAGATGATGACTGAGGAAAGGCTATGAAGTTTAATGATTACTTTTCCTTTATTGACCTTTAAGACAGTAGTTTCCAAAGAGCGGTAGAGATTCAAATTAGGTTGCCAGGGCTTAAGAAATAAATATGTAATAAAATAGAATATTATATCAATAAATGTTCCATTGAATGAAAAAGCAAGAAAAGCTCATGGTTAACAGAAAAAATGATGGAGAAGAAAGATTTGTGTTTTGTGTTTTGTTTTCCTCTACTACAGGTGAGATATGAACATAACTGTAGTCAGCAAAGGGAGGCATTGGAAATTAAGGAAAGATATCAGCAGACTAGTAAAGAAGGGACTTGAGAAGTTGGACTGGATGTAATTAAGAGCATAATTGGAGAAATTAACTCTAAGAATAATTGATGTCTCTTCTTCTAACATTGGAAAGAAGCAGAAGTGGATTAAAGATTTTTTTAAAGGATTTTTTTTATACAGGGGAGGAATCAATTTGAAGTAGAGAAGAATGAAAAAGTGAAAGTCAATCTTGCAAAGTCTTTTACTTCTCAACAACTCAGGTAAGAAGATGTGTTGAGAATGAAGGCCAGTTTTGAAAGTGAACACATGAAAGATTAAGGCAGCAATATGATACAAGATGACTAGTAGGATTACTTGGCAGGAAAAGAATCCAGTTAGGGTAAGATGGTATGGTCAAACAAATAGTCAAGATAGTTGTTTGATTTTCTATAATTATCAATAACATAGAAACAAATGGGGAGGATAGAGCAGTTGAGGAGAGAGAATAGAGAAAGAGGATTGTGAGCACGGCATTGCAGGAAAAGAGAGAACGCCAATACAAGGCTGCGTAATGGCGCTGCGGCCTTCACTCCCTCAGGTAGCCGGTGCTCAGTCCTCCACCACTTGGGAGGTCCCCAAGTCTGAGTCAATTTAAGGGATTAAAGAGGGAAACATTTCTCCATCATCAACCTTACTCATTGATCAAGAGTGGTCTCTAGAGTCATTAACTCCGGTACATTTCTGGGTTATACACTCATTAATCCAGAGCAGGTTCCTGCATCCTGTGTCATGACTTCAGCGGTGCTTGTAGCAGAACAGAATTAGAAGTATGGTACGAGGTTCCCATCTGAGGAAAGGCACAATACAACCGCACTCATGCCAAGCTGTCCAAAGCTTTCAGTCACAGAGTGGCTAGAGTAAGGGTGGAGCCAAGTGGCATTTGAAGGGATGAAAAACAGGTATGTAAGATGGGCACAAACTTGAGGAATGAGAGTGCACACAAGTCAAATGCTAAGAAGTATGAAAGCCTAGGATACTAAGAAAACAATGTATTCATTAACACTTTAGCACAAACTGGATAGTCATATAAGGGAAGTCAGAAAGGGTCACTGTACTGAATAAGATAAAGAAAGCTGTCAAGGATTCAGATGGTCTGATGAGGGTGACAAAAACGGCAGGAGCTCTAAGATCAGATTTGGGAGACAGAGGTCAGGATTTCCCCTTCTGGCCAAGATGGAAGAATAGGGATTGAGTTTACTTTTCCATCAGAAACAATGGAAAAAATGGACAAAATATTAAAAAGTAATGGTTTTATAGACACTGGACATCTGGCAGTAAAGGACAGTGATTCCTAATAAGTGCAAACACTCCTCAAACCAACCAAAGTACCACAAACAGAGTCACAAAAAAAGTTAAACTAGTAAAGAAAAAGTATTTACAGAGGATCTTTGTTTTGTGAAACAGTCCTTCTTAACCCAATCTTTGCTTTCTTGGTTGAGCTAAATGGGCAGACATTTCTCATTGGTTTAAGAAGCTCCTGGCTGCCTATAAGCCAAGCAGTAGACACTATTTATGTACAATACAAATTAAACTTGAAATTTCACTCATATCTGCAGAGGTATAACTCTCCAGATGGTATTTAGCACTTTGGATCCTTCAAACCTGAGAAATACTACAGTATCGTAACTGCTTTCACTATTTGAGCTTGTTAAGTTTTGTAACATATGACCACGGAAAGCAGTTGCCATGATACTTTAGCTACATTTGACAAGTCCTTCAGCTTTGTAAAATTTTCAATCATTTTTAACCAAACAAAACTGGGGTATTCCTCTTTGCTTAGAACCAAATCTATGGTCCACTTCCAGTAAATGTAGAAAACCTAATCTTATCCCTTGACTTTTTTCATGACCATTATTTTACTTTTGCCAGGTTTCCTCCTATTTAATTGTTATTCGGTTGCATAGTATATATTTCTGTAAGGGGTTCCAAATCATTTTTGGAATGAGGTACGAGATAGAAAGACCTGGGAGAATACAGTATCTGACAGAAACAAATTATTATTCAATTCAACAACTGTTTCCTGAGTGTCCAATTACATGTCAGGCACTGTTTCAGTGGGATAAATCAGTGAACAAAACAGACAAAGATCTCTGTGCCTGTAGAATTTATGTTCTGCTGGTGGAAACAGATACAACCGATCAATGTAATAGGTAAATCATATCATATGTTAAAACTGAGAATTGCCAAGAGGAAAAATAGGGGTGTGAGCTGCTAGGGGTGGGAGCTGCAATTATAAATAAAGGGGTTAGGGTAGAGCTCATCCTAAAGGTGATATCTGAGCAAAGATATGTAGCAGGTAAGGGAGTTAGGCATTCTGACTTGCGAGTGAAGAGAATTCCAGGCAGAGGAGACAGCTTATACAAAGGTCCTGAGGTGGCAGCAACCTAGCATATATGAGGACATGCAAAGAGGTTAGCATGTCTAGAGCGGATTGAGTGTGGGGCAGTTGGGGAAGATGAAGTCAGAGAAGTAATAAGGGCCAGATCATAAAGGGCTCTGCGGGCCAGTGTGGGGACTTGGATCCTACCCCCAGTAAAACAGAGAGCCGTGGCAGGGTTTTGAGCAGGGGAGTGACGTGACATGCCTTATGTCATTAAGGGATTACTTTGGTTGTGTAGAGAATATACCGCAGGGGATAAGGGTAGAAGCAGGGAGACTAGTGAGGAGCTATTGCAGTAACCCACGTGAGACTTGACAGTGCGTGGGACCACAGCATAACAGTCAAAAACGGCTAAATTTAGGGATAATTTGAAGGTAGAGTTGACAGGATTTTCTGATGAGTTCTCTATAGAATGAGAGAGAAAGAAAAGAGTCAAGGACAACTCCTATGTGTTTGATAGGAACAAGTGGAAGGATCAAGTTACTATCAACCGAGATGGGGAAGAGAAGTTTTTGGAGAAGATCATAAGTTCAAGTTCAGTTTGATCATTTCAGTTTGAGGATGTCTACTAAGTGATGATGGCAAATAGGCATCTTGATATGCAAGTCTGGAGTTTGGAAGAAAGGCCTGCACTGAAGATAAAGATATAAAGGTCATGGGCACTTAGATAGCATTTAGAATCACGAGACTGGATCAGATCACCAAGAGAATGAGTGTAGATAGGGAAGACTCCAAGGGCCAATATTAATTCCAATCAAAATCCTTAATCACAAGAAAGTTTTCCTGGCTATGACTGATTTTTTTTTTTTTAAAGATTGGCACCTGAGCTAACAACTGTTGCCAATCTTCTTTTTTTTTTTTTCTTTTTTTCCTCCCCGAATCCCCCTCAGTACATAGTTGTATATTTTAGTTGTGGGTCTTTCTAGTTGTGGCATGTGGGATGCTGCCTCAACACAGCCTGATGAGCGATGCCAAGTCCGCGCCCAGGATCTGAACCAGTGTAACCCTGGGCCGCTGAAGCGGAGCGTGCAAACTTAACCACTCGGCCACGGGGTTGGCCCTATGACTGATGGTTTTAAAGAGTATTGCATTATTTCTTTGCATAGCTGCAAATGCAAAAAGGTTTAACAGAAAAGCAAGCAAGCAACCAACAAACATTTTCTCTGTATTTTTAAATGTGACTAACCACTATCAAAGAGCTAAAGCTGCTGTCTTGGTTCGGGTCCCCCAAAAGCAGAGCCTGAGATAAGAACCTGGATATAGATTTGGGAGGTGATTCCCAAAAACAGGAGTGAAGGATGAAGCAGAGTGAGACAGGGAAGAAAAGGCAATAAAAAGTACATTAATGAGTTGGATATCACTGCAGGCAATACGGGCTCAACCTTCCTGGGAGCTCTCTAAAACATACAATCTGTCTCTCCAAAGGATAGGAGGCTGGACCATTTATGTAGCAACTACCAATCCCATTGGTTGATAGTTGTTCCCAGGGGACTTCAATTTCTCCACGCTCCTGGACAAGGGCTGAGCAAACTTAGAGAGCTTCCGAGAAAGCTTGAGGCAGAAAAGGAAAGACATTCTCAAGGCACTTGAGGTGAGAAACCAGCAGCATGCCCAGCAGCTATCATAGTGGCTAAAATCTGAAGTGTGTCAAAAGTATGTGATGCAGGACACAAAAAAATTTATGATAGCTTCTAAGTTCCAAAATCGGCTGTTTCTGGCACCACTCAGCACACAGTTTGAATGGTGCCCCCTAGATTTGAACAACATGCTAACCATATGCTGGACACAGAGAGGTGAACAAGCCTGAGACCTGGTAGGTCACACAGATGACTCTAGTTATGTTAAGTACTTTCCTATACATTCACAAAGCAACGTACTTTGTAGTAGTGGTTCATCCTTGCCTGTGGTCCTTTTCTTTCCTTTATATTACTATGCTCCATCAATTTGTTAAAGATAACAAGAACACTATTGCATTTATTTTTTTATTTTTTAAGGAAGATCAGCCCTGAGCTAACATCTGCAGCCAATCCTCTTCTTTTTGCTGAGGAAGACTGGCCCTTAGCTAACATCCATGCCCATCTTCTTCTACTTTATACGTGGGATGCCTACCATACCATGGCTTGCCAAGCGGTGCCATGTCTGCACCTGGGATCCGAACCGGCGAACCCCAGGTCCTGAAGCGGCACATGTGCAATTAACCACTGTGCCACCATAAACTATTGCATTTAAAGATAGAACCCCCTCCAGTTCACTTTTTGTTATGCAGATTGTAACCAAATCATAGTATGGTGACATACTCTAATCAGCTGGGTTAATTAAACTACCCAAATAGGGTTGTTAAGATCTGGAGGCCCAATAAGATTAACTTATGGCCAAAGGAACAACCTTAATTTCATGTTAGCAAAAAAAATAGCAAAACAGTTTCTCTCCTCAGATTTTGCCAAATTCAACAACTGATCCTTGTAGAGTATTGTAAAAGACCCATAAGACATTCCCTAACAGTCTAAACATTTGGGTTTAAGATCAGTTATTTGTTTCCTCTCCATAAGACATATCCTAGGATAAAAAAAGAAAAAATTTTCTTCTGCAATTGAAAATGGAGTACATTCTTTCTGAAATTTATTTTGTGTGTATTAAACTGATATAATTGACAAAAAATTAGGCTCTCTTCTTTCCTTCTTTCCCTTACTGTAAAATCTCGTGCCTAAATCAGACTTAGATATATCATTTCTGCATTATGATAGAAAGATATATATTTCTTTTACTAAGCCAATTATGTTGCTCATGGATCTTTCCTAATTAGGCTCCCTCTACATTGATATATTTTGTTACTTATGTAAATCAAGGTTCTTTCATAGTGATCACAATTTCTCCCAATTCTTATTTACTGGGAAGACTGAGTTACTTGTCTACATTCAACCTATTGAAGCAGAGAATGGGAGGAAGAATTCAGGAAGCCACGAGTCTCAGACAGCCCTGTTGAATAGTCCATTCCTGCTGTCCAAAGCTGGACGTAAATGCACCCACCCTGCCCCATTATTCTTCTCACCAACTTTTTATCCAGAGATCCACAACAACACAGAGAGCGTCTCATAACTCATCTACTCTTTGTTCCCTTCTCTTCCCGAGGCTCCAAGCCCTTGTGACTATCTTTATGTACTCTGCTTACTGCTAGAGTTCCAAAGATCTATATTCTGTACCCAAATAAACTATGAACGCTCTAAGAATAGAATAATGGTTTTATATCATTATTTTCCAACCTAGATTAAAATAACACAAGGCCCAGTATATTGGGCCATAAAATACAATCATGAGTGCAGGACATACAACAGAAAAAGCCCATGCAGTCCATTATCTTCCTCAGGTAGGACTGAAATAATAGTTAACAGCTATTATGTCTACTGAACTAGTAGCAGCTAGATATAAGGTTGGAATTGACATAACTACAACCATTCTATATTTCTTGATATAAGTAATACTAAATTACATTGGTTAGATGAATGCTTCAATATTCACGGATAAGGGCAATTTGTTAGAGAATAAATCATGATCACATTTTATTCTCTGTGCTCTGAAGTATCACAAGATCAACTCACAAATGTCAACTAGTGAAGGGTGATCATGAGAAACTTGCTCTTTAATAATTAACGATGAAAAATCGTGAGGTTCTATAAGCAACACAAAGTGGTAAAACGGAGAAAAGGCAAAACTGAAAGTCAGAGATCTGATTTCTAAAGCTCAAAAAAAGCCAAGATTAAGCATAGAGCTTTCTACATTCAGTGTTCCCTGTAGAACTCAAAGCATGATTAAATAATCTTCTGGTTCCAAAAATATTTTATCAATTTATGCTGAATTTCTCTGTCCAGGACAAGGGAATATGTGCAGCTAAGAGAAATCATACTACCACTAAATAATAATAAGAGGCTTTTTGTTAATCTACTGAATGGAAACGTAAGTTTATAATGGTTTAAAATTTTACGTTTGTGTAGGACAAGGGCCATGATTTATATACTTCTTTATACACTCAGCACTAAACAGAATATTTTGTATATATTGGATACTCAGCAAATAATTGCTAATGATGCAAGTGCTCCCCAAAAGAATAAATTAACTTATCTGTAATAGAAATGTGTGGTTGAAAATAACATTCAACTCAATAAATCTTTCTTCATGCTCTCAAACCATGTGTACCTAAGAGTGTATTCAAAATGGTATTTTTCAAGATGCTAGATATAACCTGGAAAAATATGTTAAGAATATAAGTTATTACAGGTGTCTTTAGAACCTATAGGAAAATCTGTTTAGAAATCATCTTGGATGATAATTTGGTTTGGAAATTTCAGTTCTGAGCAACTTGAAACATCCTCTATGCACAGAATCCCAATCTGCTTTGCTAAAGCTTGAAAACGAAGATGATACTTGGAACTTTCAGATAAAAGAAATACTTCCTGAAGACAAGTGACAGAAAGAAAGAGCTATTAGCTTTGACAATAGCAGCTTTTCAGTTCATTATATGGGTGATCAAGTACGCTGCTTTGAGCAAAAATACAGAGAAGGACATTGGGAGAAGGTTACAGTGGCATCACAGGACGTCTGAGGAATCTAAAACATTCACCTGTAAACAAGGGCCTGGCAAGATAAATTGTGGCAATTTGGGAACAGTATGTTAAACCATTTGCTTACCTTAATTTTACTACATTGACATCAGAAACACACAAAACCTCTGGACATTTTTAATATAAGAATAATTTTATATTTACATAAATTAGTAAAAATATAAACTTTAGAATGTGTAAGTAAACCACAGTACATTTACTCAACGGAATTCTATGAGACTATTAAAATTATGTTCAAGAAACTATGTATGATATTTAAGATGAATACAATACCAAGTTGGTAGAAAGATCACATATACATTTATATAAAAACCATAAAATTAAAGAATTAAATGACCAATAAATTTTCAAATGGCTTTTTAAATTCTACTTTTCTATACATTCCCAAGTTTCTTTAATGAAAATGTAATATCTCTATAATAAAAATACAAATATTTTAAAACCCTTTCCCTCTAGATATCAATGAATACCAAGGTGAATTTTTGATCCAAATCCCAAAGACCTAATTAACCCATCAATGCAGCAATTATTGAAAAATTTCAGACATCTCAATTAAAACATAGATAATGTTCTGAAAAGTAGATTTTTGTAGCTTTTAATTTTGATATAATTTGAAATGTACAGAAAAGCTACAAGAATAGTACAAAGAAATCCCATATATTCTTTACCCAAATTCACTATTTACATTCTACAGCATTCACTTTATCATTCATATTCTCTGGATAGAGAGATGTTTATAAATTTATATGCATACTATTTTTTCTGAACCATTTGAGAGCAACTTAGAGATACTGTGTCCCTTTACCCATAAAGACTTCAGTTTGTATGTCCTAGGAAAAAACCATTCTCATACAAAACCACATTGCAATTATCAAAGTTGGGAAATTTAATATTGATACAACATTTTTTATGAATAGTCTATATTAAAATTTCATCGATACTCAGAGTAACATCCTTTGTATCTATTTTTATCCATCCAGGATGAAATCCATGATCATGCATTTTATTTAGGTGTCATGTCTCATGTTTCTGATCTGGAGTGTGATTAAGACAATAAAGTATTTTTTCTAGTCTTCCAGAAAACTTTTCTGATCAGTTTGAGAATTTCGATGAGTTTCATTAAGGTTTTTGTTTCGCAAATAATGAATCAGAAAATTTTTAAGATTGTACCACATAGCAAACATACAACTGTTGAAAAATAAAATATATTAAATGCACATAAGTATTAAATTGTGTGCCTGTGTGTTACGATTGTACCACATAGCAAACATCCAGCTGTTGAAAAATAATGTATTCTAAATGCATACAATAAATATTAAATTATGTACCTGTAAGTTACTGTTGGCTACATTATTTTACATTGAATAGTAAAGTGCAATACTTTATTCTCCACCATTAAACCAGGAAATGGAGATGATTTCTTAATGAGTCCTTTCTTTTTTTTTCTTTAAAGATAGGCACCTTAGTTAACAACTGTTGCCAATCTTTTTTTTTTATTCTTCTCCCCAAAGCCCCCCAGTATATAGTTGTATATTCTAGTTGTGAGTGCCTCTGGTTGTGCTATGTGGGACACCGCCTCAGCATGGCCTGATGAGCGGTGCCATGTCGGCACCCAGGATCCAGACCGGTGAAACCCCAGGCCGCCTAAGCGGAGCGCCCAAACTTAAGCCCTAGGGGGGAGATCGGCCCCATGAATCCTTTATTTTTATGCTGTTCTTTTAAACTTTGCACTGCTTATTGCTATTCTAATACGATTAGAACAGTTAACACCATTAACAATGCTTTTAAAAATATTTCACCCCATTTGGGGATTTTTTAAAATCTTCTATTGAAATAATTTAGACAATGCAAAACAACCAAAAAGAAAATGCAGAGATGCAGTTTTAAATAATTTGCCTAGACATCCTCTCACTTCAATAAATCTGAATTTCAGTTAGTAGCATTGCCATTCCTTTCTAGCCATACCTGTTTCCACGAAAAAGTTTAGTGAAGAATAAACTGCATTATTCATTAATGAAAAGTTGTCCTTACAAACAGTTAAGTATTAATATCTTAAACTCTTCCTTTCAGCAAGGAATATCATCCCTTTTCCTTTGAAGGGAACAGCAAATAGAATTAGAAGGTCACATTAGAAAACTTATGCAGCAAAATTCTATTTGAATGCCTACTGCCAAAAACAATCACATTGTGTGCACATTGAGAAATTTGGTCATCCACCACAAAAAGCCAAGTGGCAATTTCAGTCCTTGTTGAAGAAACACTAAAACTTTCCAGAAATTTTCTTAAAATATCAGTTTTTTGGTTTTCTGAACAGAAGATTCAACTAATAAATGAATTAAAGGGGCACTTTTCTCCTGCTTCTCCCATTTTTTTTGATAAAAAAATACATCTTTCTTAATCTCTCAGACTGATATTTCCTTGGAATAAATTATAGAAGTATCAAACTGACGGATCAAAATGTATGCCCATTTTTATGACTTGTGGCACATATTGTCAAAATGGGCCCCAGAAAGTTTTCTTCTCATATTTTACGGAAGAAAAACACCGAGTCTCTGATTTAGAAAAGAACGAGTTGAAGGAGGTAGATAGATTGAAGAAAATGTTATGTATTTCAGGTCTTCACAGTATAAACCTCACAGAGAAATATCACTGTAGCATTAAGGGTTTTGCTGATTAAGATTCTTAAGCACCCGTAGTATAAAACGGTGTTTTCACAAGAGGAAAAACATAGCATTTGGACATTTGCGTATCAGGATAGAAATCATGCCTACCCTTCAAGGGCAGTTAAACCTTAAAGCTCTTACCTCTGACATAAATTACTAATATTGGAAAGTGAGTTGTATTTTACTCAAGACTGCCCTCATTTGTCGTTTGTGGGTATTGCAATATGTTCTGAGAAGACATGAGGCTGTACTGAAAGCTTAGAATGCTCACTTATTTTACTTCTTTTTCTCCAGTTCCTAAAACAATGTCTGGCACATAGTCAGTGCTCGGTAATGTTTTTTGACAGATGGATTTTCAGACATACAAATCAATCAACAAACCAGTCAATCAAAGGTCCCTTCTTGGAGGTGTTGTGGCCCTCAGTGATAAGAACTGGTTCTGGCAGAGGAAGATAGAGCTTGGACCTTCTCAAATCCAGTCCCGTGTGCTTATACGTCACTACCCCCTCCTCCTTCCATTCCACAGGCGAGTGAGAAAAAGATGAGTCACAGATAATGAGCATAACTCAGCTGGAAGTAACAAAGAATTGAGTTGGACATCAAGAGTTCAGCATTAGCTCGAGGTAGGAATAATGCTCATCTGAAATCCTGATTAGGGTAAACATCTCCTTCCTTTCCATACACATATTTACTCTTTCATTGGAACTGAAGGGAACTTATTCATCAATCAATGTTTGGTATTATAATGCTGCAATGAGCCAACCACGGGAAGATATATTCACTTGTTATTTCATCTGTTTCAGATGATAAAGTAATGTGCCTCCAGTATTCAGCTTGATAAAATCACATCTGAAAATTAAGTGGAAAAGGTACCTGCACATGAGCAATGCATTCAGAAGATTTCTGTGAATATTTAGTTCAATATGTATAATATCCACAGGAGAGAAAGTCAGTAGACTCTGGTTATACTGAGACTGCTATCCACAACATTCCTATTGTTAGGACATGAATAGATATCTGCACATCCTAAAATCAGGTTTAGCTAATATACTTTCATATATTTACATCAGGAATGGCTAGCTGTAAAAATAAGTTCAAAATGAAGCCCAGTGCAAACATTTAAAAATTTATATTCCCTCACTCTGCATGGAGTCAGAGTTCAATCTTGCCCTCTATTTCTTCACACTTACCCTACATCTTACACTCATTTTTCTATTGTCTCCTAGATTTTTATTTCTTATAAGTGACTTTAGTGGTATTTTTTTTTCCTTTGCACAAAAATATCACCTTAGATAGATCTTAGAAAGATGCTGATATAAATTATAAAATTATTAAACACAAATGGATTTTTGGCCTATAGATAATTTACTCATTCCATCTCCACAACACCCAATAAATCAGTACTATAAACAAAGGGCTAAATTCTCCATATTCACATTAATATAATAATCACTAAAAGTTTGGAGATACATTATTTCATTTACTCCTCACAACTTCCAAGGTGACAGAGTTCACTATTCCTCCTTTATGAATAAGGGAAGAGTCCTAGACTGTATGAGAAATGTGCCCAAATCTCCTGCTAGTAAGTGGGGACAAGATTCAAACCCATCTGTCTGACTCAAAGGCCAGCCCAATACAGACAGCCCACCAGATTAGAAATTGTTCCAAGTCAATTATTTGGAATTGTGAACAATTTCCTCTAGAAAAAATGCTATGGACTACTGCGAATCCTAGGATGAATATTAGGTGGGAAACTGAGTGTACGAGTTTTCTATTATTGCTGTAGCAAAGTACCACAAACTTGGCGACATAAAACAACAAAAATTATATTGCTCCTTATATGAAATGTAATGTCGCTATATTCATTCTTGTATTTCTGTAGCTCAGAAGTCTGACGTGCGTCTCTCTGAGCTAAAGTCAAGGTGTCTGCAGGGCTGCACGTTTCTCTAGAGGATTTCGGGGAGACACCATTTCCTATCCTTTGCCAGCCTCCTGAGCCCACCTACAGACCCATTCATCCATCTTCAAGCCAGCAATGTAGCATTTCTCTGCCCCTTCTTGTGTCCTTACTTCTGTTGCTGACCACAGCCAGGAGAGGTTCTTTGCTTTTCAGGACTCATGTGATTATACTGGGCCTACCTGGACAATCCAGGACAATCTCCCCATCTCAAAGACCCCTATTTAATCACATCTTCATAGTCCCTTTTTGCCATATGAGCCACATGAGGTAACATATTCACAGGTTGTGAAAATTGGGACATGCACATCTTTGGGGGGGATGGTCACTATTCTGTCTACACAAGGTGCTGATATGTCACTGATTGATGGTCAAATTTCCCTGCCAGAGGTTTTTTAATATTTGGGGAAGATGATTGTCAACATAAGTGAATCTCTAATTAGCAGCCTGGTAATGTAAAATAATATAAATAAACAAAAATAATAAAATAAGGAAAAAATCCAATAAAGTAAAATTTCAGCTAGTAGGAGTGAAGGAAGATTTTTGGAGGAATGAGTATTATATCTCAGAGCAGGGCCCATTTTGAGGACAAACTGAACTAAAAAGTCTGGGACTTAGAAATATGTTTCTCTGCTGGAAAGTGGAGCAGATACTGAATAAAATGGGTGAAAATGGGTAGAATATTTGAGGAAAGGAGTAAGCAGAATAAACACAAGCTTCTAAATCATAATCATAGAAATAACGTTTTTGAGCATTTAATACATGCCAACTACTACGATTAGAACTTTACATTCATTCCCTCATTTAATCCTTATAACAATTCTAGAAAGCGGGTGATGTTATCCCAATTTTATAGGACATAAATGCAGGTTAGGGAAGTTAAATAATTTAGCACAGTCCAAGTAAGTAGTAGTCAAAATTCAAACCTAAGTAAGATTTATTCCAAAGATCATGCTCTTACTTATTGTGTTAAACCATGGTAGAAATTCAGCTCTGAGTTTAGCAACCAGGGAAGTCCAACATGGGGTGGAGTGTGTCCCAATAGCTGAAAAGAACACAGTCAAAGATAAACAGCATAAATGCAATAGCCAACAGTCAAGGAGACTGGCAGCACTGAGAGCTCTTTCACTGGCAACTAACCCCATCTGCCGGACACATTTAGAGACTGGACTCCAATCCCTACAGACAGGACTAATGAAAAAAGATACGAAAATTGAAAATAGGGCAAAGGACTGAGACAAAAACATAAACCCAGGCAGTTAGATGGAGAATTTAGCTACTGCAACTGGAGTAAACTGCTTAGGACGAGGTTTCTACAAGGCAGCACAAGTAAGCCAGACCACAAGGTATAAGTAAGACCAACGGCAGAAGTGATGATGCTGATATGAGAATGTGATGTTCAAGGTCATTTAATCTGTTCCAAGTTTGGGATTGGTACTAGACTGATACTAGTCCTACTCTGCAAAAGACAACTGTCTCCAGCTTTCCAACCACAAAATAGTGAAGGGAGAGGGAGTGTGAGAGACGAGCAGAACAAAAAAGATGTTCTTCCCAGAGATATGTTAGCCTTGCTTAACAGTTTTCTTCGAGCTCAGCATCCCTACATTGTAACTGCTTTCAAAGAGCTTCTCTTCTTTTTCTTTCAAGACTATACATTTTAAAAATATCTACTTTTCTGCCTTTTTCCCCCACAGCGTGAACAGCGCCAGAGTTGGCAAAGCAGAGAGGGTCATTTCTAGGTATGGGTCATTTGTAAGTTGGGTTTGTCTGCAAATGTACAAGAGCTGAAATCAACCCAAAAGACAAGAAATGTAAGACTGAAAGGTGGTAATGTGTCCACATAAAAGAGAAAAGAGGTTTCACTGAAGACAGAATTCATACTAAGATAAACGGATTTGAGAAGGATAAGCTTGTCATAAGCTTGTATTTCATCAACCTGGAAGTGAACAACCTGGATTTGAAGAGACAGTTATACATCAGTACTTGGTTATTCTGAAATTCTGCTACTGTCCAGATGTCAGATCCTATTAGCTCACATATGACCACCAATTTCAGAAGAGATGCCTGGAACACAGTCTCTGGGCTGTCAGCACAGTTTTAAATCATATCATTTGAACACATTCTTGTTGGTCTTTACAAGTCCTTTGTTTACTGTGGGCCTGGGTCTAAACAAAGATTTTAAATCGCTTCATATATTAGTAGGATTTTTAAGAGTCACGTTAACATTTTCTCTAAGAGATCAACACCACATCTTAGCTCTTCTCTCCAAATGGCATACAGGCTGTAACAGAGATGTGAGAATTTCAGGTCTTTTTCTCCACTTACAACTATAAATTAAGTGAATTTTATCTTTGAGGTACAACCTTTTCTGTTTTCTATATCCCATTTTCCCTATCAGGCAACTAATTTCCTCTCCTTGCCTCTAACTCCCAAGTATTCTTCCCAGTGCCCTTCTCAATGCCATACTGATTGTTATAGACTTATGCTGCCCCGTCTTCCTTCTGATCCATGCAGACTTCATTATCCAAAAGTTCTAGTTTCAAAAATTGGTTACCCTAATATCATAAAATATGAGAGACAAAGTGATAATGATCAATGGTCCTTAAGGATGATCTCCTTACGTATATCACTAATGTTTGTTTACGTATGTGTGTATGTATGCGTATGTGTGTATGTATATAATTCATTCATTCATTCATTCATTCATTCACTTATTTAACTACATCTATGGACACATCCTATGCCAAGCACGGCGCTAGCAGTTTTACACGTTATCTCATTTTTGGGGTCTTCAATGCCTTCTTTACCTTTGGCCCCAGGGCTACACGTGGCCATTCCCCACTTCATGGATACCCTCTCAAGAACATACCAAAACAACTCCTCATACGAATTGCCTGGATATTATGATTAAGAATCTAATATATTAAAACACAGAGATATGTACTTTATACTTTAATAATAAACCAAAAATACAAAAAGTGTTTGGATAGTCTTTGGTAGATTACCCTGGTGAGTCATAACTCATATTCCTGGTCAGATTGTTGTATTCTTTCTTTAGGACCAGAGTGAATAATGTTGGATTTTCATGCAAACTGACAAGGCCAGCAGGAAAGAGATTTTGGGTCAAAGAGCACTTTACTGACTTCAAATTATAACATGTAGCTAGCTTTCTGCTCTGTCGTTAAGGAAGGTCAGTTCTGGTTAAGAATGTGCTGAGGTCAACCTGAATCACAGCTATGCCCAAATATGGATCATGTTTCTGAAAGCTGTGGCCTTTTTCCCATGGCTGCAGTGTGTGCAACATAGGAGTTAGACTCATGCGGAGAAGCAGCTTTTTCTTAGAGAGAGTAGGTCCAGTGAAAAACATTGGCTTTTAAAATAAGGAAGAAAGTAGGAGTGTGCAAATTAAATAAAGATAAGTTGTTAAAGGTTAACTAGTCTCTCCTGGCGGTGTTATAAGCAAATGGCACAGTCATTCTCTGGTTGTACAATATTTAGATATTTTATTTCAGTCACATAGTGGGAGCTGAGAACAAATGTGGGTAAACCAGATACAAAATACCTTCACAGAACATAAGCTAAAACCTATTCCCTTGATCCTTCAGCGTTGAATCATATGTTATGCTTGGACCACAAACGTGAAGAATGCCAAAGTGGCTCTGGTATTGCTGTGGTTGGTACACCCAGGGAAAAGCATCCTCATCCTGAAAACAGCTTATCATCATTGCTATTGTATTAGTTTTCTATTGCTGCATAATAAGTTACTGGAGACGTAGGGCTTAATACAGCTACTTATGATTTCCCAATTTCTGCTAATCAGAAGTCTGGGCACAGTGAAACTGGGTTCTCTGCTCAGGGTCTCACCGGACTAAAATCAAGGTTTTGGCCAGGCTGCATTCTTATCTGGAGCTCAGGGTCCTCTTCCAAGTGTTTTCAGGCTGTTGGAAGAGTTTGGTTCCTTGCAGTTGTAAAACTGAGGCCCCTGTTTTCCTGCTGGCTGCTTTTAGTTCTTAGCTCTTAGGGGCCACTCTCAGGTCCTAGCCATGTAGCCGTCTTACAACAAGGTAGTTTATTCCTTCAAAGCCAGCAAGAGAATCTCTTTCCAGTCTGCTACTACGGGAAGGAGGCTTATTTAATGTAATGTAATCACAGGAATGCCTATACCATCATCTTTGCTATATAACATAGCACAAACAAGGGAGTGACCACTCCATGGTATTCACAGGTCCCACCCACACTTAAGGGGAAGGGACGGCACAGTGCATGTGGGAGCAGAATCTTGGACACCGTCTGAGAATTCTGACCACAACAATTACTCGGAACAAGGGTTGAACTCTGTGAACTACATGACTGAGAAGAGATCAAAATGTTACTTACCTCCAGAACCTAGAAGTTAAATGTAAACAGTCTCCAGATTAAGAATAGTGTTTTCCAAGAGAAAAACAAACAAATTTATAAATGTCTACCAAATTTCCCAGAGGAAGACACTCAGGTCTCAATCTCAATGTAGCCTTTGAACTATGCCTAGTAGAGATGCAAATTCCTATACAGACCAATAATAATGATGGCAAAGATTTATGGGTGGTGATCTAAAAGATACCTGTACTTTATTTTTATCAATGCCAAATCCTAACTTCCCATGAAACTACTCCCTTTTACCACTATACTCCTTCTTAGTTACTATATCCAATAGCTGGCTACAAGCCAATGTGGCAACATTGCATTCTCTAGAGATAGAGTAAGAAAAATCAATATTCAAATTGTAACATTGACTTTTTCAGGAGTAGAAATAAAACAACCAGATGACCAAGTTTTGGAGTATATGCCCTGTATAATTACCTCCCTTGAATGTGGGTGGATCTGTAAATATGATGAGATAGTTTCTCCTTTGATTAGGTTCCATTATATATGGCAAATCAATGGGATAGTCACTCTCGTGACTACGTTATGTTATAGAAGACTCTGTCTGAGCAGACTACGAAGATTCTCTAAGTAACTTTGAAGAAGTAAACTGTAATGTTATGAGATGCTCACATGGCTAGGCTTTGAGGCAACTTCTTGGACCCGAGAGTACGCCTAAGCTGACATCTAGCAAGAAAACCAGGAGCTCAAGTACAAAGTTGCAAGGAACTGAATTTTACCAATGACCTGAATGAGCTTGGAAGAAGACCCTGAGCCTCAGGTAAGATCACATCTCAGGTAATGCCTGATTTTGGCCTGGTGAGACCCTGAGTAGAGGACCAGGCTAACGCCTGATTGGAAAGCTAACAAATGAAAACTGTGTGGTATGAAATTTGTGTGGCTTTAAACTGTTAACTTTGCAGCAAATCTTTAGGGAGCACAGAAAACTAATATATGAACAAATTTGTAAATAAATAAAATAAACAAACAAAATTAGTTTTAGGAACTTTCTGCAGCAACAGTGCTCAATAACTGAACTCTAATTGGTCTTACCTACTAACTACAATATTTTCAGACTTTTAAAATTTATTGAAAACTAAAATATACCTAAAATGAACACACTTTTTTTGTGGTACTCTGGAGTATTGTAGATGACCAAAGTAAAAACTCCTTAAGTGATGAAAGAAAGTCCAACCAGATTTAACCATACAACTCCAATGAGGTTAAAAGAAAATTTGAATAATTATGTAGATATTATGTGTATTCAGATACATGTACAGAAGCAAAGGGCACTTACTCTGAAAGTTGTTCACTGAGAAGACTTGAGGATGATAGAATCCTGCTTTGCAAATGCACTGATAGGCTCCAAGCACGAATCCTAGGCCTTTAATTGGCATACACTATGAAAAAGAAAAGACAGCACTATAGTTGATCATAGTTTATTTCACAGTATAAAGACCCACAGATATCCATCATTGCACATGGTAACAGAACTATCACATTTCCCAGAAATAAAATATCTCTTTTTAAACTTTTATTTTAGGTTTGTTTGCCAACAGACATTTTTTTAGAAGTAGCAAATTGAGTTTCCTTTCTAAATATATGCCATTACAGCTGCAGTTACTACACTCTTTAACTCATTCATTTGCCATAGGAAGTAGTTACTAGACATAGCTTTTGTTTTTAATGCCTCAGACTTCATCTTACTTCTTCAAGAGATATTTCCAAAGCCTATAAGAATATTTAAAAGTGATTCTATGCTAAATATTTTTATCAAAGCAAAGGTAGGTAGGTAGGTAGACAGATAGATACATAGAATTTGAGATGTGAAAATTGCTTTTATGAGTTAAATATTCAACGAATTTCATCCTTAAAACAAAATAACACAAATTGATGGGATAACAAAACAGGTAAACTTTAAAAGGAAAATTTAGAAGAGAAAAAAATATGGAATAATGATCTCAAAGGCTTTTTACCTAAAATCTGTTTCATAGATAAATATTCTTCATGTACATAAAAAGAAGCAAAACAATGATCAGCTTTGCAAATATGTCATACTAATAGACATAATAGACATCTCCCAAAAGCTTAATCTTGTCTTCTGTCAAGGACATCACTTAATTCTAGCAAAATTCAGCTTGACATACTTCATTTCTGCTACATTGAATTACATATGCATGGAATAACTTCTATAAACATACAAACAGTACATCAGTAGAACAGGGGTGTTGCAACAATTTAATCAACACAGAAATTTCTCTTCTGATATCTCTCTACCAAGGTCCTGAGCCTTTGCTTTTTTGCCACTATAATCTATTGGAGGAGCTTAGAATATAGCAGATTTAAACGTTATGAAATGCTCCCTCTGATACAGAGGCCCTTGAGAGAAAATCCTAAATAGTGAAAAAGATAATTCCACAATCTAAGCTTTAAGGATTAGTATGAAGATTAATATTACCTATCATGAAAACTCCAGCAAATAGAAAAGTATTTGTATATAGCATAGCAAGAGTTCTACATGTTCCAAATCCACAGAGAAATAGCAAGAAAATATTTGAAAAAGAACTTTCTAAAAAATCTTCCCCAATATTTTATTTCATTAATTCCCGTTTTCTTTGCTCAATACATGATTATATCCAATTATATCTTGCAATTGAAAACACAGTTCTTGACCCAGAGCAAAATACAAGGGCAGATAAGTACCCATCAATCAAAGTGAGTTGGCAAGTATTTATGAAATTCCTATAGAACCTAACTGAAATGACACGTATTATTTATAAAGATCCAGCCATACAAATAAATAAGATTATATTTCTGAACTATAAAAATAAAAAGCCAATTATAACATCTACTTTGGAGAAGCATTAGTAATGTGAAAAGAGCATATTATTTGTGGTCAGTTAGAAAATAAAGATTTGAATTCTGACTTTATCACTTACTAGCTATGTGAATTGGGCTATTCTCTTAACTTCTCTGAGCCTTAGTCTTTTAATTTGTAAGAACAATCATTCAGTCAGATTCAGGTACAGTCTGAAGAAGGTAGAACCACCAAGATGTCTTAATAGGTTAAATATGGGCTATAAGAGGAAGAGAAGAACAAATGACGACTCTAAGACTTTGGCCCGAGCAACCTTAAGAATGGAGTTGCCATGATTGAGCTGGGAAGGCTGCAGGTGGAGTAGATTTGGGAGAAAGAGAAGAAGGTCAGTTTTGCAAATCTTAAGTGTGAAGTGTCTATTTGAAATTTAACTCCAGGTGTCAAATAGGAAGCCTGTGAAAGTAGTAGGGAGTTTAGGAGAGCTGTCTGGGCTGTATAATTTGGGATTCATTTGCATAAAGATGATAGATAAAGCTATGAAATCAGATAAGACTAAATTACTAAGGGAGTTCCTATAGGCAGTGAAGAAAATAGGTCCAAAGTGGTGAGACTTGGACACTCTCGTGCTAAAAGGTTAGGCAGAAAGGAAGAAGCAAAGGCTACTAAGAAGAGCAATTGTGTGGTATCATTCTTTCATTAACTACATTGCGATACTATGAGCATATCATGTGGAATTTCCTGTAAGTCACATCTATTAAACATTCATGCAGCAAAAATTTATCTGGGTAAAGTAAGTCTTAGATGTTAAGAATATAGTAGTGTACTTTCAATATTCTCCCTCACTGGAATTTGAAGGTTAATGCTACTCATTAAAACAGCACTAATTCACTGATAATATGACTCAGCGCTACAACAGTGACTCGGTTGAGAAGGTTAAATGGTTAAGGCAGATCTGAAAGTTTACCGGATTAAGAATATCTCTTTGTTATAAGCTAACTCTAGAGATGAAAGAAAAGTGAAGGTTAAAAAGAATCTAGTTGATTAGATAAGTATTGCCAAATATAAAGTCCCCTGAACTTAAAAACATGCTTCCTAATTTTATTATGGGAAACACAGCAATACGAATTATTAGTTACCTCAAACTCTTTGTTCTATTCTTAAATTATCTTATATTCTCACCAGAAACAAAAAGACATTCAGTCAATTAAATTCAACAAAAGAAGATCACCCTTCTGTACTCACTCCAAGACTGCGAGGCCTGCGTGAAACCTAATGTGCTGTTGCTGACACACATTTGCCTTGGAGTATACAAGTGATCTTGGCTCATTTTTCTATTAATTATCATAATTTTGCACTCAACTTACCCTTACTTTCCTGCACCATTCTGTACCTACTCCACCTCTGCCACCTCCCAACCAAACGTACACATTTTCAAGATCAGGCAATGAGTTTAGTAGGCGAGTTAGTTTTTAAAAGAATCTCCATAATTATGGTGACTACTCAACCTATGTTTACTGTATTTGGACTGAGGAGCTGCTTTTTATAATTTTTTCTCCTTAAGGATTTAGAATATAAACAGATCCTCAATACAGGAAAAAAATCTCCAGAATTTTACCTTAACATTTATTTAAGATATTCATTTTAGATATTCATTTTTTATATTCCAGTCTAAACTTTTCTACTTTAGTCCAAGAGGGTAGAAATGGAAATAGCAGCACTTCTTCCTCATGAGGGCAGCTGTTCCATGATAGCTTTTGATAAACAATCTTCTTATACTAAGAGTTATAGTATCCTTGCGAATGAGGTAACTGCTCACAAGATTGGATGCCCTCTTTGCTGAACGTTACCAAGCCATCAGCCGAGATTTACTAAGGAGAGCTCTTGAGAACCCACAATCAAAGTCAGGTTCTTGGGAGTAATCCAGATCCAGATGGAAAACAAAGGTTGGTCAAGAGTTTAGAGAAAATGGATAGACTACTAGAAACACACAACCTACAAGTCTGAGTCATGGTGAAATAAAAAATCTGAACAGATCTACAACTAGTAAGTAGATTGAATCAGTAACCAAAAACCTCCTAACAGAGAAAAGCCCAGGACCAGATAGCCTCATGGGGCAATTCTGCCAAACATTTAAAGAAAAATTAACACCAACATTCCTCACACTCTTCCAAAAAACTGGAGAACACTTCCTAACTCATTTTATGCGGCCAGTATTACCCTGATATTGAAGCCAGACAAAGATACAACAAGAAAACTACATACCAATAATCCTGATGAATATTGTTGTGAAAATCTTCAACAAAATACTAGCAAACCAAATTCAACAGCACTTTAAAAGGACTATACACTATGAACAAGTGGGACTTATTCCTGGAATGCAAAGACGGTTCAACTTACAAAAATCAATGTAGCACGCCACATTGACAGAATGAAGGACAAAAACCATATGACCATTTCAATTAATGCAGAAAAAGCATTTGAGAAAATGCAACACCCTTTTGCAATAAAAACACTCAAGAAATTAGGAATAGAAGGAAACTATTCCAACACAATAATGGCCATATATGAAAAGCCTATAGCTAACATCATACTGAATGGTAGAAAGCTAAAGGCTTTTCCTCTAAGTTCAGTAGCAAGGCAAGGATGCCCACTGTCACCACTTCTATTCAACATAGGACTGAAAGTCCCAGCCAGAGCAATTAGGCAAGAAAAAGAAATAAAAGGCATCCAAAATGAAAAGAACAAGTACAATTATCTCTCTTTGCAGATGATGTGATCTTGTATGTAGAATACCCTAAAGATTCCACATAAAAAATAAAATAAACTGCTAGAACTAATAAACATATTCATCTAAGTTCCAGTATACAAAACAACCATACAAAATTGGTTGGTTTCTATACACTAACAACAAACAATCTGGAAAGGAAATTTAAAAAACAACCCCATTTACAACAGCTTCAGAAAGAATAAAGTAGTTAGGAATAAACTTAACCAAGAAGGTGAAAGACTTCTAAACTAAAAACTACAAAATGTTGCTGAAAGAAATTAAAGAAGTGCAGACAAATGAAGTGATATCCATGTTCAAGGATTGGAAGGCTTAATTTTGTTAAAATGCCCATAATATCTGATGCAATTCCTATTAAAATCCCTAAAAAATCCCAATGGCACTTTTGCAGAAATAGAAAAAATCATCTTAAAATTCATAGGGAATCTTAAGGACACCAAATAGCCAAAACAATCTTGAAAATGAAGAACAAAATTGGAGGTCTCACACTTCCTGATTTCAAAGCATATTACAAAGTTTCAGTACAGTTACATGCTGCATAATGATGTCTCAGTCAACAATGGACTGTATATATGATGGTGGTCCCATAAAATTAGTACAAATAGCCTAGGATTGCAGTAGGCTATACCACTAAGGTTTGTGTAAATACATTCTATGATGTTCGCACAATGATGAAATTGCCTAACAGTGCATTCCTCAGAACATATCTCCATCATTAAGCAATGTATGACTGTAATCAAAACAGTGTGAAACTGGCATAAAGGCAGACATATAGACCAATGGAACAAAACAAACAATCCAGAAATAAACCCTTATGTATAATGGTCAAATGATGTTTGCAAGCATGCCAGGACCACACAACAGGGGAAAGGACAGTCTCTTTAACAAATGGTGCTGGGAAAACTGCATATCCACATGCAAAACTGCATATCCACATACACCATATACAAAAATTAACTCAAAACGAATTAAAGGCCTAAACAGGGCTAACACCATAAAACTCCTAGAAGAAAATAAAGGGGAAAAACTTCATGACATTGCATTTGGAAATGATTTCTTGGATATGACACTAAAAGCAAAAAATTCGCAGATGGGACTACATCAAACAAAAAACTTCTGTGCATCCAAGGAAACAATAAACAGAGTGAAGAGGCAACCTATGGAATGAGAGGGAAAAAAAGATTTGTAAACCATATATCTGATAAGGGGTTAATAGTCAGAATATATAAATAACTCACACAACTAAACAACAACAACAACAAATAACCTGATTTTAAAATGGGAAAAGATTTGAATAGACATTTCTCCAAAGAAGATTTACAAATGGCCAACAAGCATATGAAAATATGCTCATCATGAATTTTTAGAGAAATGAAAATCAAAACCACAATGAGGTATTACCTTACACTCATTAAGATGGTCACTACCAATAAAACAAAGTAACAAACGTTGGTGAGGATGTGGAGAAACCGGAATCCTTATACACTGTAGGTGGAGATATTAAAATGGTGCAGCTGATATGGAAACAATATGGAAGTTCCTCAAAAAATTAAAAATAGAATAGCCACATGACCTAGTAATCCCGCTTCTGAGTACATATCAAAAGAATTGAAAGCAGGGTCTTGAAAAGGTATTTGTACACCTATGTTCATTGAAGCATTATTCACAATAGCCAAGAGGTGGAAGCAACTCAAATGTTCACTGATGGATGTGTAAAGAAAATGCAGTATACACATACAATGGAATTATTATTCAGCCTTAAAAAAGAAGACAATCTTGTCATATGCTACCATACGGATGAACCTTTATGCTAAGGGAAATAAGCCTGTCACAAAAGACACATACCATATGATTCCACCTATATGTAGTATCTAAAGTAATTAAACTCATAGGAAAATAAAGTAGAATGGTGATTGCCAGGAGCTGGGGGAAAGGGGAAATGAGGAATTGTTTAATGGGCATAGAGTTTCAGTTTGGCAAGAGGAAAAAGTTCTAGAGATCTGTTACCCAACAATGTGAATACAATTTACACTACTGAACTGTGCACTTAAAAATAGTTAAGATGGTAAATTTTGTTATGTGTTTTTTACCACAATTAAAAATAAAAAAGAGTTTAGAGAAAAATGCTCTTTCTTCCTCAACAATGTGTATGTAAACGCTACAGCTCATAGCACAACAGATAATTGGTATGGCAGATAGTTCATCTCAACTCCTGGTAAACAATTGCAGAGCAAGACCTGGCCAGCTTGACAGTCGTGAAGATTTTGTCTGGAGGTACCATTGAGCAGTGGAATAGCTAAAATGAAGGCTAAAAGCAGATATGTACAGAGGAAGTGTTGTTCAGCATTTAACGGAAACTAGGCTTGTGCCTAAAGATCTCATTTACACAACATTCCGAAGAAAAACTAATTTTGACTGAAACAAGGAGGCAAAAAAATACAAATATGATAAAATCTATATAATTCAAAACCCTCCAGAAACCTTTAAATACCCTTCTTTTTTTTTACCTTTATTTTGGAATCTTGCTAAAATGTGACACACTTTCTGCCCGCTCTAAACTGAACACTATGAACAGAATTTAACATCTTTATGAGTCAGAATCACTACTTTGAACAATAGGTACTGAACTGCGCTGAAATACAGTGACACCCTCTGGAGCTATCGAAGGGTTATGGCTGCTTTCTCATCCACTAAGTAGCCGAGTCTGCTGTACTTTTTGAGTTCTTAAGCTTAATTTTATGTTTTCTTTTTTCTTCTTTATTTTGAGCTACCAGTTGTCATATTTTAATTGTAAAATATGGACTTACTTCTAGAAGTGTCTTTTCCATTCTCTATTATGGTTATAATTGCCTTTATACAAGATCACCAAGCAAGAAAAGCAAGAGTAGATGAGAGAATAAATTACAAAGTAAGAGTACACAAGATAATAAATAGTTCATATTCCCTGAGTGTTTACTATATGCCAGGCACTATTCTAAGGGCTGCACAAGTATTAACACTTTTAATTCTGTGTCACTTCTATTATTATCTCCATCTTAAAGATGAGAAAGTTAAGGCACAGACTGCAAAAGTAACGTGGCCAAAGCCACACAGCTGGTAACTGGCAGAGCCAGGATTCAACCCAGGGGTCTGGCTCCAAAGAGAGAAACGACTGCTCTCTAAGAAGCATGGGCGCAGAGAATTCCATGAACAGGAGCAGAGGTAGTGCATGGTCGCTTTGGAATCTGTTTCGATTGTTCCAAGACCTTTACTTTTCCATTCTTCTTGGTTTCAGGCAATATTCCAAATGGATCAGTTTCCTGGATCATTCAGCTTCAAGTAAGTGAAGGTTAGTAATTTAAAATTGTATATATAAAATATATTTAAGAAATGCAGTTAATTCCTACACCTGTTACAAATTTAAACAATAAGCATCTCCCTACCCTTAGCTCAGATCTTAGGAAATGAATCTTTGGTCCCAGACATACAAGCAGAGTATCTCTTCTCCACCTGAATTCCTGAAAACAGAAGCCCCTCAGGGTCTAAGGAGAATGAAGAGCCCACTTCATAGACGCTTAGTCCCAAACTCAACTCAGCAAGTCCAGCAATGGAAGTCAGGGCTTTTCATGGCAGTCCGGACTGCCACTCTTTTCTTTGGTGGTAGAAACATGGCTCTGCTCTCCTTTGGCAGAAGACTTACCTAATTCCAGAAAGACTTTTCTGCTATATTGAACTTACTAAGTCTTATTCAAAAAGCAGATGGCAACACCACAGAGGCATAAAGAAAGAGGAAAGGTTTGACACTGGCAAGATGAAATAGTAACTGGGTCTTCTAGATTATTTTTAAAAGACAGTGGCTTGTATTTTTCGTTTATTCTTTCTTTGTTACTTGTGAGGAAATACTGTAAAATGTTAAATCTGTTAGAGAATTGAGAGTGGGTTTTCGGGACTTGGTACTAAAATAGGTTAATTACACTAACATTCAGTGGCTCTTCTCCACAACCATTTGCAAGTTTATTAAAACAAAAGGAAAACACTCAGAGGAAACCTAAAAGGCCTCCAGGCAATGATAGGGTACACATCACCCACATATTTCATCAAACAATCTTCCAGGAAAACAAGAACTCATGAATAACAAATAACACAGTATTTCACAAGGGAGAAAAAGAACTACATTTTGTCTCTATTATTCATTAGCTGCCAGAACCTGGTTTAAAAGCATGATGGACTGGGGCAGGGTGGGGGGTGGAGGGTGAGGGAATGTTTCCTTTTACAACATAGTTAAAATTTTAAAGGAAACTGTCTTCCATTATTAATTTTTAAATGTTCTTGTTATATTCAGTGGAGCCCGCTCTCACAAAACAGGGCTAAAGGATGGCAACGCAGCATCTGGCACAGACACATGACAAGTCTGCAAACTTCACACTGACACACAGCAAGATGCTTTGTGGGGGTTGAAACTGACTCAGGAAAACGTCAGGATTATATCTCACTGAGTGAGCAAGCCCATTTTTCTAGCTCCCCCTACGGAAATAGCCCCAAAGGCTTGATAAACTTAAGTTCTTAGTAATCTCAGCACTTTTTAAAAATGAAACACTCCACTAAACCACAAACTCACTATAATGCCTCAATACTCTGCCTTTGACACCTGTGCTTCCTGTGGTCACCGTTCATTAGCACTGGGGACTTCCTTTTCATTATTGACTTAATTTAGCTCTTGTCTACTGAGCCCCATTATACACTATTTGCTGCAGCAACAGAGTCACCAAGTTATGGTCTAGCTTTGAGAGAGCTTACAACCCATAAGCAGAAAAGCAAAATCAGAGCTGCTGTAGGGTACTCTACCCTGTTCACAGATAAAGGGCCTCACGTACGTTTCTTTGTTCTTGAGTAGTCCATTTAAGACATTTTACTAGAATCAACTGTTAAAATACAAATTGCTGTACCAAGGACCGAAATTAATAAAAGAAGATATATAATACAATTTCAATTCTATAAAATTCAACAACATACAAAACTTTTATAAAGTACTATTTAAGGATATACACATATGAAAAACTATAAATAATAGCAGTAATAACATAAAATTCAGGATAATGGTTACCTTTTAGTGAAGCGTATGGATATAGAATGAGGGAGGAGCATACAGGGGGTTTCCTGAGGTACTGGTAAAATCTGTTTCTAACCTGCATAGTGAGTACAATCTGCTTCACTGCAATATCCTCAACTCCGAGAACAGTGCCTGGCATATAGTAGGTACTCAGGAAACATTACTGAAATGAGGGAAGGAAGGAATTGACTTTAGTTTCTAGCTATGATACGTTATCTAGCTGAGGTTCCCACCAAAAACAATTAGAACATCTGGATAAAATGAAGGAAGGAAGGAACCTACCTACCTATGTGGAGGCATTGCCAACGGAGTCAAAATTGAGGGGCCAAGATTGCAGATAGAAGGGAAAGGCATAGATTTTCTGTATTAAACTGTGTATCTGATGATACGAGGCATTGGGGGGAAAACTGAGAATCTAGACAAATGGAAGCTGGTAAAGGGTAAAGAAGCCAGCAAAGTTTTGGCAATCTCACAGGAGAAAAAAATCAACCTGAAGGCTGAAAAACTACTCAAGCCTTAAGGACAAAAATACCAGAGAGAATGGAAGTGCAAAGAAACAAGACTGAACCTCAAAAGTTTTTGTTGAATTCTTAAGCTGTCTAGAATGAAAGTCAAAGAAGCAATGTAGAAGCTGAAGAGAAACAGAGTAGAGTTCTTGGCGGTCTCACAATGTTAAACTCCTATCCTGGAATTTAGGACCTTTCAAGGATGAAGGGCCCTAGTAAACATCCAAGGTTCTCAATGAGCCCCCTAGAGTGATATCCCCTGGAAGTGTGAGTGAATAAGGAGTAGTCTGATCCTTTCATAGACTTCTGTCCATCTCTAGGACAGATCAAGCACTGGCTGCAGTAAGGTGATCTGTCCCTAACTAGCTACTCACCAGAGACAGAGTAAAGCCTCTCTGGAAGAAGGCAGTCATCCAGAACCACCTTAGCATGACGATGTCTGGCATTCACTATTAAATTACCAAATGTGCCAAGAAAAAAAGAGATAATATAAACAGATCCACAAATGAGCAGGTACTCAATTATTGACACAGATTTTTAAACAACGATAATCAATATGTCCAAGAAAGTAGAGGACAATAATATAAAATTTCCCCAGAGAACTGGAATCTATTTTCTAGAAAAAGAATAAAATAGATATTCTGGAATTTACAAAACCAAGATTGGACAGCAGAGAAGAAAGCATGAGCCAACTAGATGACAGATTAGCAGAAAATATCAAGTGTGAAGCTTGAAAGATAAATTGAACAGAAATATAGAAAAGAACACAAAGGCCATAGAGATCATAGAAAAAGGATCTAATATACACATATTTGGAGTCACAGAAAGGGAAAAGACAGAAGCAATATTAGATGAAAGATACGTAGCTACCAATTCAAGAAGTGCTATACACTCTAAAGTGGATCAAAACACAGCACAGTCTTACTGGAAAACCAAACACACAAAAAAGTCTTACAATAGCCAGAGGGGGAAAAAAGATAACACTTACAAATGAACAGTAACAAGTTTGACAACTGTCTTCAAAACAGAAATAATAGAAACCAGAAGATAATGGAATGACATCATTAAAGTGATAAACGGGGCACTAGAATTGTATTCCAAGAGAACATATCCCTTCAAATGTGAAAGAAATAAAGGTATTTCAAGTTAAACGAAACCTGAAAAAATTCCTCATCACCAGATCTATGATAAAACAAAGGTTAAAGGAAATTTCAAGCAGAAGGAAAATTATGCCAGACAGAAACACAAAAATGCAGGATAGAATGATAGCAATGGAAAGTAAACGTATGGGCAAATCTAAATTAATACAGATAGTACAAGATAGTAATAGGAATAATAATATCTCATGGGCTTGAAGATACTGAATTAAAATGCAATACATAAGGCAGGGAGGAGGGTAAACACAGTCAAAAGGTGCTGATACACTATTTTGTCCGAGAAATGTAAGTGGAATAACGTATTAGTCTGTATTAAGCTAAGGATACATGTTGTAATCCACAGAAAAACTACTAAAAGTATAGAAAAATAACTAAAAGGAAAATAGAAAGAAAAGTGAAATAATAATCAAAATAAATACTATATTAATGTCAAATAAGGCAAGAAAAGAGAGAAAAAGCAACATAGGGGGAGAGATAGAAAAAATATTAAGATGATATATGTGAATAAAATAAGAAAGGAAAATAGGAAAGCAGCAAGCTGTCTGATTTCTAACATTGATTTCTTTTAAAAATTGCAGTCATTGTTACGGGATCTTTCCAGTGATGATTAGAAAGCAATTTCATTTGTATATTAAGGCCATTCAATTTATACGATGCATGCTTGCATTTTTATAAAAGAAGAAAGACAAGCAACTTAATGCATGCTGTTAGAAACCAGCACAGTCATTACCTTTGAAATGGGGTGGGTTGTGTAATGATTGAAAGACAACAAAAATGAACTTGTTTGCTGGCAATACTCTCTTTTCCTATCTAAGTGCTTGTTAAACAGTTATGGTCATTCCGTGCACTATTCTATATGTGTTTTGCACACCCAAAATATTTTTTTAAAATAACCAAGTACCACTATGAGAAATCATTTCACACTCACTAGGATGGCTAAAATGAAAAAGGCAAATCATAACAAGTGTTGGTGAGGATGCAGAAAAATTGGGACCCTCATACATTTCTGGAGGGATTGTAAAATGGTACAACCACTTTAGAAAACAATGTATTGGTTCCTTTAAATCTTAAACATAATTACCATATGCTCCAACAATCCCACTCCTATGTTTATGTCCAAGAAATCTGAAAACATACATCCAGACAAAAGTGTGCATAGAAACGTTCATAAGCATTATTGTAACAGGCAAAAAATGGAAACAAATCAAATGTCCATCAGCTGATGAATGGATAAATAAAATGTGGTCTATCCATATAATTGAATATTATTCAGCAATAAAAAGGAATGGAGTACTGACGCACGCTACAACATGAATGAATCTTGAAAAAATTATACTAAATCAAAGAAGCCAGTCACAAAAGACCACAAATTGTCTAATTCATTTATATAAAACGTCCAGAATAGGCAGATTCATAGAGATAAAAAGTAGAATAGTGGTTGTCAAGTGCTGGGGAGAGGTAAGAATAGGTATAGGATTTCTTTGTGGAGTGACAAAGAGGTTCTGAAATTAGATAATTCTAATGGTTGCACAACTCTGAATATACTAAAAACTGCTGAACTGTACACTTTAAAAGGACTAATTGTATAGTATATGAATTATATTTCAATAAAGGTATTATAAAAAGAATAACCAAGCATCCAGAAGACATTTCCTTGAAAACTGAGCAAACGCAGGCGATGGAAACAAACATAGAAGACATGCAAATAAGGGAGCTATAAAACAAACATTTTTGGTAATGCTTTGTCATAGTCACCTTGGGCAGTTATAATAAAATACCATAGACGGGGTGGCTTAAACACGGATATATTTATTTTTCACAGTTCTAGAGGCTGAGGAGTCCAACTTCAAGGTGCTGACAGGTTTGGCTCTAATGAAAGCCCTCTCTCTGGCTTGCAGATGACTCCTTGCTGTATCCTCACATGGTGGAGAGAGAGCCCTGGTCTTTCTCCCTTTTCTTTTAAGGACACTATCCCCATTATGAGGCACTACCCTCATGACCTCATCTAAATCTAATTACCTCCCAAAGGCCCTGTCTCCAAATATCGTCACACCGGGGCTTAGGGCTTCAACACATGAACTTTGGCAGCACACAAACCTTCAATCCATAAAATGCTTAATGTGTTTAAGAACATAGAACGCAAGATTGATAATGTCTGCAGACAATGACAAAAAATAAAAAGAATCAAATGGGTTTCAATAAATAAAAAATTAACTTTAATTAAGAATTAAATCAATAAACATCCATTGGACACAGATGAAGAATTAGTAAACTAGAAGTTAGATCATAAAAAATGTCTAGAATTAAACAAAGAGAGACAAAATAATGGCCAATACAGAAAAGAACACAGGAAAAATAGAGAACATAGTGAAAGTATCTAACATAGCTTTAACTGAAGATCCAGAGGGGAGGTGAGAGAGACAGTGGAACAAAAGTACCATTTTAAAAGATAATGGTTGAAAGATTAAGCTCTGTTCAAGATAGACATATCCCAGTTGGATTAACATAAGAAAATTAATACCTAGACATATCAAATGCAAAGACAATCTTAAAAGCTGGTATCATATATATATATATAAAATATATAACTAAAAAATATTCAGTATTATACATATATAATTCAAAAAAACATTAATATTTACAGCTCCCTTCTCAACAAAAATAATGAAAATAGGAAGACCACAAAAAGCGCAGACAGAAAATAACTGCTAATCTAGAATTTATACACAGTGAAAATATCCTTCAAAAATAAAAGTGAAGGGGCCAGCCCGGTGGTGCAGTGGTTAAGTTTGCACATTCCATTTCAGCAGCCCGGGGTTTACCAGTTCGGATGCTGGGTGCGGACCTACACACCACTTGGCAAGCCATACTGTGGCAGGTGGCCCACATATAAAGTAGAGGAAGAAGGGCATGGATGTTAGCTCAGGACTAGTCTTCCTCAGTGAAAAAAAAAAAAAAAGAGGAAGATTGGCAACAGATGTTAGCTCAGGGCTAATATTTCTCAAAAAATAAATAAATTATTAAAAATAAATAAATAAAATAAAAGTGAGGGGCCAGCGCAGTGGTGTAGTGGTTAATTTCACATGGTCCACTTCAGTGGCCAAGGGTTCACAGGTTTGGATCCGAGGCATGGACCTATGTACCACTGATCAAGCCATGCCGTGGCGGCATCCCACATACAAAATAAAGAAAGATGGGCACAGATGTTAGCACAGGGACACTCTTCTTCAGCAAATAAATAAATAAATAAATAAGAAGAAAAGAAAAATATTTTAAGAAAGCCAAAATCTGAAATCACTTTTCAGCAGCAGATCAATACTACATAAAATACCAGGGAGTAGTTATTAAACAGAAAGTAAATCATCTCAAATGAAAGCTTGAAGATGCAGAAAGGAATCAAAAGCCATGGAAAGGGTAAAATCGTGGGTTCATCTAAATTAATATTTACTATTTATATCACTGATGTAATTATGTATGTATTATTAAGGATACCTCTAAGAGAAGACTAAAAGAATGTAAAATACAAAAGCTAATACTAGTGATGAGAAAAGACAGAAGAGGAAAGACAACTGGAAATCAATTAGCAAAACTGTATATGCAAAGTCAAATATTGTTAATTATATTTTTAAAAAAACTAAACTCTAATTTAAAATTTTTCAGTAAAGACTTAATGTTTATGCCCCCCTAAAATTGATATGTTAAAGTCTTAACCTCCAGTATTTGGAGATTGGGCCTTTTTTTTAATTAAAATTAAGTAAAATCACAGGAGTGAGACCCTGACAGATGTGGGTCCTCATAAGAAGAGACATAAGAGATGTTTTGTTCTCTCCATGGGCACGTTCTGAGGAAAGACCACATGAGGATACAGTGAGAAGGCAGCTGCCTACAAGCCAGGAAGAGAGCCCCTCAACAGGAACCAAACCTTCTGGCACCTTGATCTTGGACTTCTGGCCTCAGAACCACAAGAATTATATTTTATTATGGCAGTCCTAGCAAGCTAACACCGATTTTGGTACCGGGAGTGGGATGCTGCTGTTAAAAATACCTAAAAATGTGAAAGCAGTTTTGGAACTGAGTAATGGGTAGAGGCTGGAAGACCTGGAGGAAAATGGGTGGGGCATTGGCACATACGCAAAGAATACACCAGGCAAACATATACCGAAGAAAGCTTGTGTCACTGTACTAATATCAGACAAAGTAGATTTTAAGGCATAAGCATTACCAGAGATGAAAAAGGACATTCATAACAACAAAGATGTCAGTCTCTTAGGAATATATCATAATCCAAATTTATCTGTACCTTAAAATATAGCTTCAAAATATAAAATGGAATAAATGAAAGATGTCTGAGAGACCACTTCATACACAAAAAACCTACCTCACTGAGAGAACTTAAAGACAATATAAATAAATAGAAAGAAACAACCCATGTTCATGGATTGACAGACTAATTATTGTCAAGATGTCCAATCTCCACAAATTCGTCTATGGATATAATGCACTTCCAAATCGACAATCTGGTTCCAAATTTTATATTGAAATTTATATGGAAACGCAAAGGGCCACGAATACCAAAGAGAACTTGAAGAACAATAAAACAAAGAATGGCTCTATAGGTTATCAAGACTGTAAAGCAACAGTAATTATAAAAACGTGGTATTGGCACAAGCCAAGAAAAATTGTACAATCATCTAAAATAGAAAATCTAGAAACAAATCCAAGGACGTGTGATTTACGACGACGGTGGCTCCGCAGAGCAGTGGGGGAAAGAAGTCTTTTTAATGGGACTGCGTCCTTGGACATTCATATGGAGAAATATCAAATTTCCTCTTACTTCCCAGCACATATAAAAAGAAATTCTGGCTTAATTATAGATCTAAATATGGAACATAAAAAAGCTTCTAAAATACAGCATAGAAGAGCATCTTCACAATTCGGGGCAATATTAAATATAAAGGAATATATTAAAATTGAAAACCATTTTTGATCAATAGATGTCATTTTACAAAGTAAAAATGTCAACTTGCAGAAAGGAGAAAGCATTTCAACACATATCATAGAAAAGAGTTCATATCTAGAATATAAAAGAACTCATACACATCAATAAGAAAAAGATAGACATTCCAATGTGAAATTGAGTAAAAGTCTGAATGGAATGTCACAATAGTTAATAAACATAAAAAAATTACCAACTTCATTAGTCATCAAAGAAAAGAAAATTTAAAACAGCCAGTACATACCCAACACAATGGCTAAAACTTAAAAGACTGACAATCTAAGTGTTAGTGAGGCTATGGAATAAGAACCCTCAAGTAGTGCTGGCACCCACACAAACTGATACAATCACTTTGGAAATGAATTTAGCATTACCTACTAAATTTGGAAATAACATATCCTGTTATCCAGCTTTTTCAATCCTAGGTATATACCCCAACTGAAAGATATACAAATATGCTCCAATAGACATGCAAAAACAGCTGCACTGTTTGCAATTGTCCTAAACTGTTAAAAAGCCAAATGTTGGGGCTGGCCCGGTGGCGCAGGGGTTAAGTGCCCACGTTTCCCTTCAGTGGCCCAGGGTTTGCTGGTTTGGATCCTGGGTGCAGACATGGCACCGCTTGGCAAGCCATGCTGTGGTAGGCATCCCACATAAAAAGTAGAGGAAGATGGGCACGGATGTTAGCTCAGGGCCAGCCTTCCTCAGCTAAAAAGAGGAGGATTGGCAGCAGTTAGCTCAGGGCTAATCTTCCTCAAAAAAAAAAAAAAAAAAAAGAGAACCAAAAAAGCCAAGTGTTCATCTAAATTAGAACAAAGAAATAAATTGTGCTCTATTTATATAATACTCTACAACAACGAAAATAAACACCAATGCTATATGTAACATGGACGAATCTCTTAATGTTGAACAAAAATAAGCCATATACACTGCATTATTCTATTTATATAATGTTTAAAAAGAGCAAAATGCAATATGCAGTGTTAGAAATCAGGATATTTGTTAATTTGGGGGGACAGCGAGGAGGAAGTGATGGGTAGGGGCACAAGAAGGCCTTCTAGAGTATTGCTAATATTTCTTCTCTTGAGCTGAGTGGTACTTACATGGGTGTGTTCCCTTTGTGATAATTCATTGTGCTGTATACTTATAATTCTTTACTTTTATGCAATGTTTTTCTTTCAATACAAATTATAAAATTCATATTATGCCATACTTCCGCCTCTCCATCAAATGTTTTAGTTCCCTTCTCTTTCACCTATCATAGAAATTCCATTTTTTATTACTCTAATTTATTTTTTAACAATCAGAACATTTTTTCCATTTCATTTTTACTTATAGAGAAGGGATCTATGTACCAATATCAAAGGAGGAAGTCTCAGGACATTAAAAGTAATTATATAAAAAAAATTATGTAAAACTCAGAATGTGTTTGCATGCACCCAGTACTTGGCTGCCTCTCAGGTATTTAGAATCTGAATTTACATTTGCATTTCCCCAGTGAAATTTTAGAGAGTTTTTCAATAGTAATTAGCAAATCAGCTAAAGAATAAAGGGCATAGGGCTAAACCAAAAGCCAGGAACCACACTGCCTATTAAATGCTAAATCAGAGCTAAATGCTATATTCTCAAGTGCAACTGAGCTCTTCTTTTATTATGGGGAAAAATAGAATATTATTTATCACTCAGAGAAAATCATTTTAATTGGTATAATAGCTATTATTCTCAGCTGAAAAACATGCAAGAGTTTTTAAACAATTTATCTTATTCTAGAAAAAATTTCAAGATGTATAAATGTCCTTAGTTCATCATTGAACCCAAAAAGTTTTTTTTTTTTAAAAAATAGGACAAAGTAAATACTTAACATATAAAAAATGTTTTCAAGTACTTTAGGAATAGACATTTTTACATAGATAGTTAAAATATTAGTTGTAAACTTTATTTACTTTATCATTAAAGCAGGCCCTTCTAAATAATCTCTATGGCATAACATTCAAATTGAAGAGATACAAAAAGGAATGGTCCCATTTGCCCCAAAAAACCCACGATTCAACTATAAGCTGTATACAAGAGGCACGCTTTAGATTCAAATACAAATAGGTTGAAAGCAAAAGGACAGGAAACAAGTATACTATGAAATCAGTAAGCAAAAGAGAACTGGTATGGCTGACTAATATCAGATACTATATAATTTAAAACAAAAATTGGTACTAGAGACAAAGAAGAACAACTTCTAAGGATAAAAAGGTGAACCTAACAAGAAGATACAAGAGTTATCAACATGTATACACCTAAAAACAGAGTCCCAAAATATATGAAGCAAAAACTGACAAGATTGAAGGGAGAAATAGAAAATTCAACAACAATAGTAGGAGCCTTCAATACCCCACTTTCAAAAAATGAATAGAACAACTAGATAGAAGATCAACAGGAAAACAGAAGACTTAACATTATAAACCAACCAGATCTAACAGACAGCTAGAAAACACTCCATCCAACAACAGCAGAATACACATCCTTCTCAAGTGTACATGGAACATTCTCCAGGAAAACCATATGTTAGGCCATAAAACAATTTTCAATAAATGTAAAAGTACTGAAATTATACAAAATATGTTCTCTGACCAAAATGGAATGAAATAAAAGAATAACACAAGAAAATTTGGAAATACAAATATGTGGAACTTAAATAACACACTCAAATAACCAAGGAGTCAAAGAAAATATCACAAAGTAGATACTTTGAAATGAATATAAATGAAAACACAGCATACCAAAACTTAGAGGATATACCTAGGGCAGTGTACAGAGGAAAATTTATAGCTGTAAACACCTATATTAAAAATGAATATTTAAAATTAATAATCTAAACTTCTAACTTAAAAACTAGAAAAGAAGAGGAAATTAAACACAAAACAAGTAAAGGAAGAAAATAATAAGTATTAGAGTGGAAATAAACAAGATAGAAACTTTTTAAACAATAGACAAAATCAACAAAACTAAAAGTTGGTTCTTTGAAAAGATCAACAAAATTGACAAACCATTAGCTAGACTGACCAAGAAAAAAACAGAAGATTGAAACTACTAAAATCAAGAATGAAAGAGGAAATATTACTACCAAACTTACAGAAATAATAAGGATTATAAGGGAATACTGTGAACAAGTGTACACCAACAAGTTAGAAAACCTAAATGAAATGGAAAAATTCCTAGAAACATACAAACTCCCAAAATTGACTCAAAAAGGTTTAGAAAATCTAATTAGATCTTTAACTACAGAGATTGAATTAATAAATCAAAAAAGACTACTCACAATGAAAGCAAAGGCCTTTACTGGTAAATGCCAGTAAAGACGGTTTCACTGGTAAACTTTACCAAATCTTTAGAAAAGAATAAACACCAATCCTTCACAAACTCCTCTAGCCACAGAAGAGGAAAGAGCACTTCCCAACTCATTTTATGAGGCCAAAGTGATACCTAAATCAAAGACAACACAAGAAAACACGGATCAAATATATCTTAGTATAAAGATACAACAATCCTCAAGAAGATACTACCACATTAAATCCAGCAAATATGAAAAGGAGTATATCCCATGATTATGTGTGATTTATTCCAGGAATGTAAGGTTGGTTCAACTTATGAAAATCATTGTATTGCACCATAGTAATAGAATAAAGACAAAGACTACACAATCATATGAATAAACGCAGAAAAAAATTTGGCAAAATGAAATGCCGTGATAAAAGTGAAAAACAAACTAGGAATATAAAGGAACTCCCTTAACGTGATAAAGGATATCTACAAAAAACCCACACCATACTGAATGGCAAAACACTGAAAGCTTTCCACTTAGACTAGGAACACACCACTTTCATTCAACATTGTACTGAAGGTTCTAGCCAGGGTGATTAGGCAAAAGAAAAAAGAAAAGAAGAGAAGAGAAAAAATGGCATCTACATTGAAAAGGAAGAAGTCAAATTATCTCCATTTGCAGCTGACATCATCTGGAATATAGAAAATCCTAAGGAAACAAAAAAACTATTAGAACTAATAAACAAATTCAGTAAGGATAAAAATTTATAAGAAAATTCAGTTACAATAGCATCAAAAAGAATAAAATACTTAGGAATAAATTTAACAAAAATGTGCAAAACTTGTATTCTGAAAACCAAAATTTATTGTTGCAAAAAAAATTAAAGAATGGAAATGCATCCAATATTCATGGTTTGGAATACTTAATATTGTTAAGATGGTGATACTGCCCAAATTGATCTGCAGACTCAACACAATCACTAACAAAATCCCAGCTGCTTTTTTTTTCAGAACTGTCAAGCTGATCCTAAAATTCCTAGAGAAATGCAGGGGACCCAGAATAGCCAAAACAATCTTGGAAAAAGAAGAACAAAGTTGGAAGACTCACACTCTCTTATTTCAAACTTACAACAAAGCTACAGTAATCAAGACAGTGTGGTACAGGCATATGGATAGACATGTAGATCAATGGAATAGGACTGAAGAGTCAAGAAATAAAGCATTGCACTTATGGTCAATTGATTTTTGATTAGGGCACCAATATAATTCAGTGGGGTAAATAACAGTCTTTTCAATAAATGGTGCCATAATAACTGGATATTCACATGCAGAAGAATGAAGTTACATTCCTATCTCATGCCATATATAAAAATTAACTCAAAATGAAGCAAAGACCTAACTGTAATAGCTAAAACTAGAAACATCTTAAAAGAAAATATACGGGTAAATCTTCATGACCTTACATTTGGAAATCTATCCTTAGATATGACACCAAAAGGATGAAAAACAAAAGAAAAAATAAATTGGACTTCATCAAAATTAAAATTTTTCATGCTTCAAAAAATACCATAAAAAAAGTGAAAAGACAACTCATAGAATGGAATAACATATTTTCAAATCATATATCTGATAAAGGAACTGTATCTGGGATATATAAGAACTCTGACAACTCAACAATAAAAGAAAATAATCTAACAATGAAAAATATGGGCAAGGAATCTGAACAGACATTTCTCCAAAGAAGATAAGGAGTGTGCAGGTCCACACCCGGGATCCAAACCAGCAAACCCAAGCTGCCAAAGCAGAGCATGCAAACTTAACCACTAAGCCACTGGGGCAGCCCCTCATTTTCCTGAGTTTTATCACAGAAATAAAGCATAATTCACCAATTATTATTGTAAATTGCTGTAAGCGCTAAATTTCATGAAGAAAACGTAACGGTGATTTCTAACAATTTGTTAACACAAAATTGGTATTAGAGTTCCAACAACAATAGGTAAGAGTTACATTTGGTAAGTGTAAATAAATACTGAGTCTATGAAATAACAAATGATCAGCCACAAATTTTAGTTAATTAGATCAATTTTTCTCACAGAACAAGATAAATTAAAATTTGAAGTTAGGAACAGGAAGCAATCATCATGATCATTTTTAAATAAAATAATTGTTAAATATTTACTATATACTTTAACACAAGACTGACAAGATGAAGAAAACATTCAGTTATTTACATAAAAACATATACCTAGGGAGAGTCTAGGTCACTGTGGGAGTTGAAGCAAGATATTCAGGAATTTTCACAAATGGAAGCATTTTACTGTTGAATTAAAATTTGCTACTTCATAGACCTAAAAAGATGAATTGGACATTGGCAAATCAGCACTTTGAGATCTCTGAGGTTCCTCCTAGAAGAAACGTCTGTGACTGAGTAGTGAGGGGAAGGTCCCCTTGGAATCCCACAGTAAGATACAGCAAGCATAAGTCTGAGCAAGGAGGCAGACATTCAAATGTTTGAATTTTATATTTCACTTTAAGGCTATGGTCCCAATTTTTATCATAAAACATCAGTAATGGAAAACTTCAGTGGTTTAAAACAGAAAGCTTGGCTTCCATCTTGTTCTAGATTCAACAGTTCTAATTAGGCTAAATCCACCTTACAAAAATGAGATGTAGGATATAATTAATCATTGTAAAGTACTTTCTAAATACCAAGTGCTATGTAAATGTTAAATAATAAGCTTAAGTACTACAAAAGTTAACTAAATTAAATAAAAAATTGGATTTTCTTGGAGAACAAAGTTCTCAACAGCAAAAATCTATTTCCTCTAAATTGTAGATAGCTGTAGTCATTACTACTCTTGCAGAATTTTAACAAGATTGTTTAACTGAAGAAGTAACAGGTATTAACACAGCAACACTGTAATACTAAGGACACTAAGAAATACAAGCAAAGTTGCAGAATATTAGCCTAGATACAAACACTTCAGATGACCTCATCTTCCTTCAAGCACTGTCTATGTCATCTCTTTTGTACTTTTATGTATTTCTTTGAGCATATATTTAATTCTTTTATAGTCTTACAGTGGCCATGTTCAATACTAAGAAACTTCAGGAAGAATGGGGAAAGTAATCTTTATAATACCTGTTCCATGGATATTCTGCTTCCTTAAATTATACCTAAAAGATGGGTCAGCTACATCAATACCAACAAACGAAATTCATGGCTTATAATACACTGTGAAATTATGTCATTAGTCAGCTTTATCCTCGCAGGAATGGAAGAGATCTCTAGGACCTGTGCCTTTAATCTGGGACAAGCATGGCTAATGGCAGAGTAGGTTTATAAGGATGTGCAATTTGAGCCTTTGATATTCAGGTAGGCTCTGATGGTTGAAAAGGCAGAAGTAACCAATCAGCAAAGTCGTATTTGCCTTTTATTCTTTTTTTTTTGAGGAAGATTAGCCCTGAGCTAACATCCATGCCCATCTTCCTCTACTTTATTCTGGGACAGCATGGCTTGAGCAGCGGTGCCTAGGTCCGTGCTTGAGATCTGAACTAGTGAACCCCAGGCCATTGAAGCGGAGTGCGTGAACTTAACCACTGTGCCACTGGGCCAGCCCCCTTGCCTTTTATTCTTAATCCTAAAAACTTATTAAAATAATATAAACATATTAAAAAGTTTACACTCTATAAAAAAAAGTTTCTAGAAATTAAGACACCATTTTAAAGCAAGAATAATTGCCAAAAAAATCCTAGAATTTTACATGAATTTCTTTGTCTGTCTATTTTTAACTACTACCTTAAAGATTCACTTTTGATCGGAAACAATTCAAGTACTGCCCTACTTGGTTGTAGGACACTGCTGAGCTTGCCAAGAAGCTGGCAGTGTTAGTTTTTCATAAACTAAACTGATGGCCTCAACTTTATCACATGGGTTTCACTGGAGTGAAATGATAAAAACATTTAACGACCAGTTTGGCATGGATACCAAACAATCAGAACAAATGCCAGCCGTGGTACTAGAGCATGGTCCCAGAAACCCCCTGAAGATCAGAGTTCTCTTTGAGTTGAAAGGGTTCAGGAGTTTCTGACCAAGAGGCCAGAACTCAGAAAGGAGTGAAGAGGGTATTTGAGTGGTTCTGGCAGTGGCTATTTCCCCACTATTAAAACAAACAAATGAACAAACAAAAAGCATGGGTGTGGTAGCTTTGATGTACCAGAAGCAAGTCCCCACCTGACTCAAACAAAAAATGGAAATTCAAATACAAGGAGATTGATGCTTCATCATTTGTCCCAGGGCAGACACTGCCACCCCTCACCCCAGCTCCCCAGGACAGTTTAACATGAAGATAAAGTTGTTTACTTGCTACCACTGGCCCCCCAGTGCCTTCTGCTGAAGCTGTCACACAGACCGGCTTAACCCTCTGCCTCAGTCTATCTTAGTTGGAGACTTCTTAAAGGGGCCACATTTTTATTTCAAATGTTAGATCCTCTACTTGAAGCAAAGAAAACAAAGTTTTAAACAGAATCCCAAGGATACCTTCTCTTCCCAGCGTATGTGTGCTTAGGGGAGATTTCGAGCGAGAGCACAGGTAGGACACCAGCCTTTCTCTGTAAGCAAACACCGGTTCAGTCTCCTGGACTCTACACAAGACCTCTTCTGTGAAGGATTCTCCATCTCACCTCGGGAGGGTCGACTATTTTCTCTTAGCATTCTGGTCGCATTTCTATTGCAAATCTTACAATGCTCATTTTAAATCATTTATCTATAGTCAACTGGATGGGAAGTACCTGGCAACCAAATATTTGTTGAAGGAATCAGTGAATGAATGAACAAATTAATGAATGAATGAGAAATTCAAGTCCAGGAATTAAAATTCTATGATAAGCACGTGTATATAAAAAAGTATATTCTTTTATACAGGAGGACGAGGGGAAAACGCAGGCGAATCCTAGCAAAGGTAGCATAGAGATCTCCAACTGACACTCACTCTCCAGCATTCAGGTCTAATCCTGAAATAACTGCCCTGTCTCCAAGGCAACCAACTCTCAGAAAACATTTAGGAAACAGGGAAGTTTGACTTCCCTGCCAATACACCCTCCCTGGAGTACGAACATTGGAAAACTTCCATTCCTTCATCTTCCCCACCATCCCCACTTCTGATCCTGGCTCTAATCCTTTTTAAATGAGTTTATAAAATTGGCCAATAGACCAAGTCAAGAAAATGGTGTTGTAACTCTACGAATAGCACCTTCAATACTTTGCTCAAATGTAAAGGGTGGGTTAGAGAGAAGCGAAAAAAGAGACCAATTCAGAGGAATTTTGACTGATCTAGATAAGGAATATTGTCAATGTACGGTAGCTAGGGAAAAGGGATCTAAGGGTTATTTTAACCCACTTCTCTAATAGTCCTCTTTTGACTTTAACCCTACCAACAGAAATTTATCACCATTACTCCATTTTAATAAAAAAATTGAATTTTGTTAAAAAGTATGAATTTCTGGATATTCATAATACATAGGCATTAATGAAAAAGTCAAGCCTCCATACTCCACGGATCTTTGCAAGTTAGGGTCAACCCAATTAAGATGAAGCCTATTCTCATTTATCTTTTTGTCAGTCAGGCCTGGATGCAGTTCACTAGCTAATGGTGGAAACCCAGTCCCTATCATCTTTTTTATTTTAATTAAAGTATAATTGACACATAATAGCCTATTGGTTTCAGGTGTACACATAGCGATTTGTTATTTGTATACAATATGAAATGATCACCACAATAAGTCTGGTTACCGTCTGTCTTCACACAAAGTTATTACAATATTGTTGACTATATTCTCTATGCTGTACAACACATTCCCACGCCTTATTTATTTCATAACTGGGAGTTTGTACCTCTCAATCCCCTTCACCTATTTCACCCACCCCTCCAACTCCTCCCTCTGCAGGTAACCGCCACTTTGTTTACTGTATCTGAGTCTGTTTCTGTTTTGTTTTGTTTGTTCATTTGTTTTGTTTTAGATTCAACACAAAAATAATATCATACATTATTTGTCTTTCTCTGTCTGACTTATTTCACTTAGCATAATACCCTCTAGGTCCATCCATGCTGTTGCAAATGGCAAAATGTCATTCTTCTTTATGGCTGAGTAATATTCCATTTGGTTATATATATGTATGTGTATATATATATATACACACACACACAATATATGTATACATACATATATTCTTTATTCATTCATCTTCTTTATTCATTCATCTATTGATGAACACTTACAATGCCTTCATATCTTGGCTATTCTAAATAATGCTTCAATGAACATAGGGGTGTAGATATCTCTTTGACTTAGTGTTTTTGTTTTCTTTGGATAAATACCCAGAAGTGGAATTTCTGGATTGTATGGTTATTCTTTTTAATTTTTTGAGGAACTTCCATACTGTTTTCCATAGCTGCTGCACCAATTTACATTTCTACTAACAATGTAAGAGGTTCCCTTTTCTTCACATTCCCACAACACTTGTTACTTTTGGGCTTTTGATAATATCCATTCTGACAAGTATGAGGCAGTATCTCATTATGGTTTTGATTTCCATTTCCCTGATGATTAGTGATGTTGGGCATGTTTTCAAGTGCCTATTGGCCATCTATATGTCTTCTTTAGAAAAATGTTTATGCAGGTCCTCTGCCCACTCTTTAATCAAGTTGCATTTCTGATATTAATTTGTATAAGTTCTTTATATATTTTGGATATTAACCCCTTTTCAGATGTATGATTTGCAAATATCTTCTCCTATTCAGTAGGTTGCCTTTTCATTTTGCTGATGGTTTCCTTCACCGTGCAAAAGCTTTTTAGATTGATGTAATTTCATTTGTTTATTTTTGATTTTGTTGCCCTTGCCTAAGGAAAGTGGGCCAAAGAAATATTGCTAAGACTGATGTCAAAGAGCTGACTGGCTATATTCTCCTCTAGGAGTTTTACGGTTTCAGGTCTTACATCCAAGTCTTTAATCTATTTTGAATTTACTATTGTATATGGTGTAAGATAGTGGTCCAGTTTCATTCTTTTGCATATAGCTGTCTAGTTTTCCCATCACCATTTATCGAAGAGACTATCTTTTCCCCATTGTATATTCTTGCCTCCTTTGTCACAGATTAATTGACCATATATGTGTGGATTTATTTCTGGGCTCTCTATTCTATTGCATTGACCTATGTGTCTGTTTTCATGCCAATACCATACTGTTTTGATTACTACAGCTTCGTAGTGTGGTTTGAAATCAGGGAACATGACACTTCCAGCTTTATTCTTCTTTCTCAAGACTGTTGTGGCTATCTAGGGTCTTTGTGGTTCCACAGAAATTTTAGGATTCTTTGTCCTAGTTCTGTGAAAATGCCATTGGTATTTTGATGAGGATTGCATTCAATCTGTAGATTGCTTTGAGTAGTATGGACATTTTAAGAATATTAATTCTTCCAGTCCATGAGTATGTATTTCTTTCCATCTATTTGTGTAATCTTCGATTTCTTTCATCAATGTCTTCTAGTTTTCAGAGTACAGGTATTTCACTTCCTTGCTTAAATTTATTCCTAGGTATATTATTCCTCAGGAAGCAATTGTAAATAGGATTGTTTTCTCAATTTCTCTTTCTGATAGCACATTACTAGTGCATAGAAATGCAACTCATTTCTGTGTATTAATTTTGTATCCAGAAACATTACTGAATTCATTTGTTAGTTCTAATAGTTTTTTGGTGGAGTCTTTAGAGTTTTCTATATATAGTATCATGTCATCTGCAAATAGTGACAGTTTACTTCTTCCTTTCCATTTTGAATGCTTTTTATTTATTTTTCTTGCCTAACTCCTGTGGCTAGGAATTCTAATACTATATTGAATAAAAGTCGTGAGAGTGGGCATCCCTGTCTTGTTCCTAAACTTAGAGGAAAAGCTTCTAGCTTTCCACCATTGAGTAAGATGTTAGCTGTGGGTTTGTCATATATGGCCTTTATTCTGTTGAGGTACATTCCTTCTATACACACCTTTTTGAGAGTTTTTAGCATAAATGGATGTTAAATTTTGTCAAATGCTTTTTATGCATCTACTGAGATGATCATATGATTTTTATCCTTTATTTTGTTAATGTGGTGTATCACATTGGTTGATTTGCAGATGTTGAGTCATCCTCGCCTCCCTGGAATAAATCCCACTTGATCATGGTGTATGGCCCTTTTAATATATTGTTGGATTCAGTTTGTTAATATTTTGTTGAGGACTTTTGCCTCTATGTTCATCACGGATATTGGTCTGTAATTTTTTTTTGTATTCTCTTTGTGTGTTTTTTGCATCAGGGTAATGCTGGCCTCAAATAGTCTGGTAGCATTCCTTCCTCTTCAATTTTTGGAATAATTTGAGAAGGATAAGTATTAACTCTTCTTTAAATGTTTGGTAGAATTCACCAGTGAAGCTGTCTGGCCCTGGATTTTTGTTTAATGTGGGTTTTTAAATTACTGATTTAATTTCACTACTTGTAATTGGTCTATTCAGATTTTCTATTTCATCATGATTCAATCTTGGAATGTATCATTTCTTCTAGATTTTCCAATTTGTTGGTGTGTAATTGTTCGTAACAGTCTCTTATGATCCTTTGTATTTCTGTGGTATCAGTTGTAACTTCTCTTTAATTTCTGATTTTATTTATTTGGGCCCTCTTTCTTTTTCTTGATGAGTCTGGCTAAATGTTTATCAATCTTATTTATCTTCTCAAAAAACCAACTTTTAGTTTCACTGATCTTTTCTGTTTTTTTTTTAAAGTCTCTATTTCATTTATTTCTGCATTGATCTTTATTATTTTCCTCCTTTTACTAACTTTGGGCTTTGTTCGTTCTTCTTTTTCTATATCCTTTAGGTGTTAAGTTAGATTTTATTTGAAACTTCTTTTGTCTTGAGGTAGACCTGTTTTGTTATGAATTCCCTCTTACAACTGCTTTTACTACATCTCACAGATTTTGGAAAGTTGTGTTTCCGTTTTCATTTGTCTCAAAGTACTTTTTAATTTCCTCTTTGATTTCTTAATTGACCCATTAGTTGTTTAATAGCATGTTGTTTAGTTGCCACGTTTGTGTTTTTTTCCAGTTTTCTTCTTGTAATTGATTTCTAGTTCCATACGGTGTGTTCAGAAAAGATGGTTTTAAATTTTCTGAGACTTGTTTTCTGGACTAACATGCAATCTGTTCTGAAGAATGTTCTACGTGGACTCGAAAAGGACGTGTATTCTGCAGTTTTCAGATGGAATGTTCTATATATATCTATTAAGTCCATCTGATCTAATGTGTCATTTAAAACCAATGTTTCCTCATTGATTTTCTGTCTGGATGATCTATCCATTGATGTAAGTGGGGTATTAAAGTTCCCTACTATTATTGTATTACTGTTAGTTTCTCCCTTTTATGTCTGTTAATATTTGTTTTATATATTTAGGTGCTCCTATATTGGTGTGTAAATATTTATGAATGTTATATCCTCTTCTTGAATTGACTCCTTTATCAGTCTGTAATGCCTTTACCTTTTGTTACAGTCTTTGTCTAAAAGTCTATTTTATCTGATATGAATAATGCCACCCAGTTTTCTTTTCATTTTCTTTTCATTTCCATTTGCATGGAGTATTTTTTTCCATCCCTTCACTTTCAGTCTATGTGTGTCTTTAGATCTGAAATGAGTCTCTTGTAGGCAGCATATAGATAGGTCTTGTTTTTTATTTATCCATTCAGCCACCCTATATCTTTTGATTGCAACATTTAGTCCATTTATATTTAAAGTAATTACTGATAAGAATGTACTTGTTGCCATTTTCTTAGTTTTTTTCTGGTTTTTTTTGGAGTTCTTCTCTGTTACTTTCTTTTTCTCTTTGTCTTTTTCCAGTGGCTTGATGGTTTTCTTTGGTATTATGTTTGGGTTCCTTTCTCTTTATATTTTTTGTATCTACTGTAGGTTTTTCGTTTGTGCTTACCATGAGGTTCATATATATATCTACTTATATATATATAGCAGTCTATTTTAGGGTAATAGTTGCTTAAGTTCAAGTGCATTCTAAAAGCACTATAGGGCCTGGCCCTGTAGCTGAGTGGTTAAAGTTCTCCATGCTCTGCTTTGGCAGCCTGAGTTCATGGGTTAGAATACCAGGTGCGGACTTACTCCACTCACCAGCCACATCATGGAGGTGTCCCACATACAAAAAAAAAAAAAAAAAAGAGGAAGATTGACACAGATATTAGCTCAGGGCTAATTGTCCTCAAGCAAAAGGAGGAGGATTGGCAGTGGATGTTAGCTCAGGGCAAATCTTCCTCAATAAAAAATAAAAATAACAAATAAAAGCACTAAATTTTATCCCCCATGTTTTGTTTTTGACATCATATTTCACATCTTTTTATTTTGTGTATCCCCTAACTACTTACTGTAGTTGTAGTTGACTTTACTACATTTGTCTTTTAACCTTCATACTAGCTTTTTAAGTGACCGATCCCTGCTTTTACTAAATATTTGCCTTTACCAATGAGACTTTTTCCCTTCATATATTTTCTTATTTTTTTTGTTATGGCCTTTTCTTTTCCATTTAAAGAAGACTCTTTAACATTTCTTGTAAGACCAGTTTAGTGGTAATGATCTCAAGCTTGTCTGGGAAACTCTTTATATAGCTCTCCTTTGATTCTAAATGATAACCTTGCCAGCTAGAGTATTCTTGGGTGTAAGTTTTTTCCCTTCAGCACTTTAAATTATAATTACACTCTCTTCTGATCTGCAAAGTTTCTGCTGAGAAATCAGCTTATAATCTTACAGAGTTTCTGTTGTATGTGACTTACTTTTCAGTTGCTGTCTTTAAGATTCTGTCTCTATCTTTAACTTTTGCCATTTTAATTATAATATGCCTTGGTGTGGATATCTTTGGGTTCAGCTTGTTTGGGACTCTCAGTGCTTCCTAGGCCTGGATGTCTGTTTCCTTGCCCAATTTAAGGAAGTTTTCAGCCATTATTTCTTCAAATAGGTTTTCTGCTCATTCTCTCTTTTTTCCTTCTGGAACACCTATAATGCATGTTAGTATACTTGATGTTGTCCTAGAGGTCCCTTGAACTATTCTCATTTTTTTAAATTCCTTTTTTCTTTATGCTCTGAGTGGTTGATTTCTACTATTTTGTCTTCCAGACCACTCACCCATTCTTCTGTATCATCTAATCTCTTGATTCTCTCTACTGTATTTTCATTTCAGTTATTGTATTCATCAGCTCTGATTTGTTCTTTCTTATATTGTCTAACTCTTTGTTGAAGTTCTCACTGTGTTCCTTCATTCTTCTCCTGAGTTCAGTGAGCATCTTTATGACCATTACTTTGAGCTCTTTATTAGATAAATTACTTTCTCCATTTCATTAGGGTTTTTTTTTCTGGGGTTTTACCTTGTTCTTTCATTTAGAACATATTCCTTTGTCTCTCCATTTTGTTTGATTTTCTGTGTTTGTTTCTATGAATCAGGCAAAAGAGCTACCTCTCCCAGTCTTGAATGAGTGGCCTTGTGTAAGAGTGTCCCGCATGCAGACTGAACATGCTAGGTGGCTTTGGTAGGCCAAGTGGAGCTGCAGTATGTATGGGCCAGGGGAGTCCTGAGGTGCATGGCATTAAGGCCACCCTGACAGGTTGGCTGGAGCTGGGGCAGGAGCAGGCCAGGGGTCTGGGAGCATGCTGCACTGGGGCCACCCTGGCAGGATGGCTGGAGCTGGGATAGGTGCAAGCAGAGGGAACTGGGGAGTACCATACCAGAGCCACCTTTGAGGGATGGCTGGAGCTGGTGTGGGCCAAGGCTGAGGCATGCTGGGGTGGACTAAGTAGGCCACTAGAGAGGCGGGACTGTGCTCCCACACACCCTATCAAAGTGGAGGGGGAACACAAAACATGGCACTTGCTGGTGCCTCCAACCCCAGAGAGAGCCTCAGCAGTTTCCCACTAGTTTGTCAGATGCTCTAGAGTTAGTAAATGGATTTCCTTCATGTATAGTGTAGATGCCCTTTAAACTGTTGTATTTTTCTTTGTGCTCCAGAGCAGACAAGCCTGTGTGAGGGCCCTTCAGTGATATCCCTGCCTGCTGCAGGTCACTGTGTCAGGGGTGGGGTTCCCATCGATACCATGTCTCCATCTCTTCTACCCATCTCTATGTAGTCCCTCTATTGCTTACTGTGCAGGAACTGTTCAATCAGCCCTCAGTTCTTGTTCAGGAGAAATTGCTTTATATGTAGGTGTAGATTTGGTGTGTCCAAAAGAGGAGGTGAGTTCAGCCACCATCTTAGACCTTCCTTCCCCTATCAACTTATTATTGCCCAATAGTTCAACTTTATTTAACTTTTTTTGCCACCAGGATCATTTTTGCAACAATAACCAAGCTACATCCACAAAGTAGGCAAGACAGACATCCATGATATTATTCCACTAGCAGAATTTCCAGATGAAGTTGGAAAGTACAGCTTTCCTTTAGTCTCACCAAAAAATATCACCAGCTCAAATTCACTGGACATTGGGGTAGCTGTAGCTTCTGTGGGCTAATAATGCCTCTCCCCCAAGACGTCCATATCCTAACCACCAAAACCTGTGAATATGTTACCTCACATAGCAAAAGAGATTTTGTAGATGTGATTAAGGGTCTTGAGATGGAAAATTGAGCCTAGATTATCCATGTGGGCCCAATATAATCACAAGCGTTCTTATATGAGAGAGGCAGGAAGGTCAGAGTCAGGGAAGGAAATGTGACAACAGAAGCAGAGGTCAGAGTGATGCTAAGAAGGGTCCGCAAGTAAAAGAATGAAGGGAACCACTAGAAACTGGAAAATGCAAGGGAATAGATTCTTTCCCAGGACCTCCAGAAGGAACCAGTCCTGCTGACATCTTGACTTTAGTCCAGTGAGACTGATTTCAGAATTCTGACCTTCAGAATGGTAAGATGATAAATTTGTGTTGTTTTAATTCACTGTTAGTAGTAATTTGTTACAGCAGCAATAGGAAACTAACACACCTTTTCATAACAATTAGAATTTGGGTGTCAACAGTGAAATAATGAGAAACATCGGGATTTAGATTGATTGGTTTTCTTTAGGCTACAAACTAGAATTTAACATTTTGTAAATTAAACAGCTGCCTGACTAGAGTGAATCTTCCAAGTAAGTTTCAAGTGACCTTAAGAGGCCTATAACTGAAGTTTCATCTTTTACATAACACATCCTAGTCTCCCAGTTTTATAACTTTAAATGTGGGGCTCTCCTGCCAATAGTGGAACATATATAATGGATTAAAGAAGAGAGACCTTGTGGAGGATATTACAGACTCATTATACGTGCATTCCAGTAACAATCTGCTTTTGGCTTCACCAAGGAAGCTAAGTGCTCGCTTCCTACTTCCTTGGCAATATGGAATGCTAGGTAAGGCCAACAGCAATACCTCTCTCTAACGTTAGACACCAGTGTACAATGTATAGCTTCTTATCTATTAATATTGTAACCTATTTATGCAAAATTGTAATACTTATTGATGAGAATATAAATGCGTTTTTTCCAGTATGAGAAGAATATACAATGTGCAAGGCAGCCTTCCTTCCTAAAAATATCATTTTTAGGCAATATTTATAGTAACAATGTGAATAGCCTTTAATGTTTTCTCTTGTCAGCATGCATTTGTATTTTAGACATAAAAGGATATTCAGAAAGGCAACAGGTCTAACTACAGAGGTCTTCCACCCAAGATTTTCAAGAGTAAACCTTAAACCTCTGTCGATGCACTTCAAACATGAAAATGATATAACCTACCCATCATACATCATAATTTTGAAAAATAAAGCAATCAGAGAATAGAAAAATTCAGGGAGATTAATTCAAAGAAAACAGAACAATCCAGGTAATAGAATAATTCAGAGAGCTGCATTAACGTTTTGGCAGCTTTCAGGCAAGCACAGGCCCAGAGCACTAAATGATAGCCAAGAAGTGTGGAGGAAGAAGGCACGCACATATGACACTAGGCACCAAGGTCCTTCAGTAGACATTTGCACCAAAGACTCAGCCCAGTACGCTAAGTAGGTTGATGATATGATCACCAACATCATTTTCAACTTCAAAATGCCATGATTCTTCTGAAAACTTCAAAATAGTAGCCAAAAATACATTGAGATATTGGGAAAATATATCATATGAATAAATTATTAAAATATGTAGCATGTGTTATTCTTTGTACCCCATAAAGAGTATCTTACCATTTTTATACAGTCCTTTATTAAAAACATATAAACCAAGTTGTTTTGAGCTCCTAAAAGATGCCAGATACAAAATGGTGATGATGGAAATGATGGCTTTTATAAAGATGATGATAGGATTTATTATTACCAATAATGCATTAGGCACTACGGTAGCATCCCCCCTACACACAAATATATCCACATCCTAGTCCCTAAAACCTGTGAACATGTTACCTCAACAGTAAAGGGATTTGGCAAATGTGACTAAATGAAGGACCCTGAGGTGGGGAGATTATCCTGGATTCTCAGGGTGGATCCAATCTAGTCACATGGTCCTTAAAAGCGGAGAAACTTACCTGGCTGGGGTCAGAGGGAGATATAACTACAAAAGATGAATCAGAGAGATGCTACATTGCTGCATTTGAAGATAAAAGAAGGGGACCATAAACCAAGAAATGTGGGAGGCCTCAAGAAGCTGGAAAAGACAAGAAAGCATTCTCTTCTAAGGCGTCCAGAAAAGAACACACCTAAGCCAGTGAGACCCCATTAGACTTCTAACCCACAGAACCATAAGATCATAAATCTATGTTGTTTTAAACAACTAAATTTATAGTAATTTGATACAACAATAGAGAACGAATACAAGCATTATGCTTGTACTTTACAAACATCTCAGTTAATCCTCAACACAATCCCCTGAGGTAAGAATTAAAATTGTTATTAATTTAAAGATGAGAACACTGGGACTTATGCAGGCTAAGCAACTTTTCCAAGGTTACACAGCTTGTGAAAATCAAGCCAGGATTTGAACTTGGGTATATCTGACTCTCCATCTGTGTTCTTAACCTGATGCACTAGGGCTTCTCACTCCTGTGCAGGTACTTTGGAAGATACTAGAAAACAGAATCCAGGTCTTTCATCATCTGTTGAAATGACTAGTTCTATAATTTGAGTTCTATAACTCAAAACTGTGATATATTTTCTTCATTTTTTCAGGAATTTTCCCCAACATGAAGTCTTCATAGGAAAGAAAACAAGGATGAATTCAGCCTTGCTTTTAGAAACAATACCTTATATATTTATCATAAACTACATTTTTATTTCTTCTTTTACCTAGCTGTCTCATGAGAAGAACTGAATACCTTATAAAAAGACCCAAGAAACCTGAAAGTAACATACACACCCAGAAAGAGTTGGACAAGTTAAATGTGCACCTAAATACATTTACAAAATGCTATCTTCTCTGCTTGATTCCATCTTTGATTAAAAAATTATTTTTAAAATTATGAATTCTTTTAGACATACAAAAGAGAAAAGTTTGTTTACAATGGACACTTGTAGTTTTGAGGTGCTAGGAACAATTCCTAAATCTGTGTTAAAGTGATTTTCCTTTTAGGGGAAGTATAGGCTGGTGACTTTTATTCTGTCAAGTGACTTTATGAGCATTAAAACTAAAACTGAATTAAGTAGTATCCAGTTGTTGTGTCTTCCCAGAAAAATATTTCTTTGCTCAAAATAGCAATCATGACAGCACTCAGAAACATGAGAGTTTTGTAAGAACTTTATACAAGGCTATGTGAAACTCTTTTCTTAAGGGTAATTTGGTGAAAACAGACTCTTATTATAAATGGCATATATAAGCACAGAGTCGCTAAATCCATTTAGGAGTGGCTTGGTTCAGTAGCTCAGCTCCAGGCCTGAGACTCAGAGACGCTGTATTTAAACTCCAGAGTCCTCATTATCTTGGTGCCTTCTGCTCACTGTGCTCTAGAGGCAGCACAAATTCCTCACAGGGATTACAACCCAACACTTTTCTAGGCACCATATCACCTGCCCCTCCCCCATACAAATTGCTTTGCTACCCAATGACCTAGCCTTGCTAAAATGGATTTTGATATTCTTTACCTCATTTGGGGGCTTTCTGGGATAGAATCAGTTATTGGACTATCTCAGCCTTGATTTCCCTATCTGTAAAATGAGGAAAGCCCTTATTAAGACGTCTTATATAGCTAAAGCCCAAACTATGACGAAGACCAATATGAACCAGCAAAGTTCAATTTTCACAAGAGAAATTTAAATAATATTAATAACTTCAAAAAAAGAAACAAAAGAAAGAATAAGCAGATTTATAACATCATTAGTACTTTTGCTTTATTAACGGCCATAAATCATAAGGATTATGAGAATGGAGCTGATATCTCTCCATGCTCAGTCAGCAAATCTTTTACTTCTTTCCTTTGCTATATTTTAATTTGGCTTATGTTTACATTTTTTATTCATAAAAACACAAACGTCTACAGTACAGGATTACTAGAAATACGGGTATTTTCCATACTTAGGTTTAGGATTCACATAGGGAACTCTTGTTGCTTGATTTCACAAGAGATCAAAGTACTACAAAGATGTCTTTAACTTTTGTTCTCTGATACTAGTCAGAAATCTTGTCAAGAGCCTTGCCACACAGTAAGAAGGACAAGAGAAAGACCTCCATCAAAGAGAAGCTTAGTAGAGCTCCCACTGGTCAGCCAGCAGGAGGGTCCTTTTTGTCTCTGTTTGCAGAATATCGCCTGACGGGACCACTGAGGGATAGCTTAGATGTTCTGCTGTGGCAATACAGGACAGATGGAGATGGAGTCTGTCCTCAGTTACTTGGCAAATGGATACTGGCTTCCATCTCAAGGGTCAAGTATAGCAAATGGCATTTATTTCATAGAAAGCAGCTGCATTACATGAATATAATAACTATGAATAAAACTAGCATTCCTATGCTTAACAATGGTGTAAATTCTTCATATTTAGATATTTATTTATTTATTTTTTTTTTGGTGAGGAAGATTGGCCCTGAGCTAACACTTGTTGTCAATCTTCCTCTTTTTGCTTCAGAAAAAGTGTCGCTGAGCTAACATCTATACCAATCTTCCTCCACCTCATGTGCAGGACACCATCACAGCATGGCTTGATGAGTGGTGTGTAGGTCTGCGCCCAGGATCTGAACCCGCAAACCCTGGGCCACCGAAGCAGAGTGCGTGGACCTAACCATCATGCCACCATGCTGGCCCTGAATTTAATTTTTTTAATATAAAGCATTTGGAATGTTTTATCCATGAATGAATCAAACCATAAAGCAGGTAGAATCTGAGATTCTACAACCTCTTTTAAAGAAATCAAGACAGTTTTTAATTTGATCTCCAGCCCCAAACAAAATAATACAAAAAATACTGCCAGTGAATTCTCCACATCTTGACATTGTGAGACTTTGAATTTAATGCTGTACAATGTGAAGAGTGTTTCCAGCTGGTTGAACCTTTAAAGCAATGAATCCTGATGAAGGTCTCTTCTGAGAAGAATGTCAAGCACAGAGCAGTGATGGAAATTCAGACACTAACGAAGCAAATGTCACCCAGTAGCTTCAGATTAGGGTAGGAGGTCTGAGTTATACTCCAGCCTCTAGTACTCATTTTCTTTGATATGCATAATGATCTTAAGTAAATCACCTAATTTAATAGCACCTCCCTCTTTTTTGAAATGAGAATGAGATTTCTTTTTTCAATTTCTTGGGAACATGCTGATGATTTTCAATGATCCAAAGGCCATAGTGCTTGCGTATCTTCCAGCAAGGTAAATAACCACCTGCTAGGAGTCATGGAAGTTAAACAATGGTTTTCAAAAAATGGTCCATGAAACACCTGCCTCGGAATTGTCAGGGGCGTGTGTCAAGCTCTCTGGGGCCCATTTACATCTATTAATTCAAAATATTTGGGGAATTAATTCCAGGAATCTGAACTATTCAAAAGCACCTTTGATGATCTTTATGCATTTTAAAGTTTGGGGAACTACTGAACAAGATTTTGATAAATCAAGGATGACTTGTAAGATCACCAAATCTAGGATTTTATGAGCAAACTAGAAATAGAGCTATACACTAAATACATCATGTGGTGTGAAATTAGTAATATTATCTCTGTAAGCAGAAGAATTGAATTATACTAGTAGATTTAGGAAATTTAATATCTTCATAAGAACATACAGATAGTAACAGAGAAAGTCAAAACAGGCCTTTTATATCCAATTTTAAGTGGGTTGAACAAAATTAAATGAATCAGGAGCCTTATCAGGTTTGAGTCATCTGCTTACTCTCTTCCTCCTCCAATTTAGCCAAAATTTAGAAGCAGGAGTCATGGTTTCCTTTATCTCTTAAAATGTCTGAATATCAAATTTTAGAAATTCTGGACATTTAGCAGTTGCTTAAAGAGGCAAACAACGTTCATTTCTAATACCTCAGCAGATTAAAAGGGGCTACCAAGGCATCTTAAACTCATCTCCGTATGACCGAGATCAAAATCTTACTCTCCTAGAAATCAAGACGTTTGCTAGTCATTTAAACAGAGTGTTGTTTTGCTTAAATCAGAGACTTTCACTGATGCCTTACTTGACTTGATGAATATTTTATCTATCTATTAGAAGACTTAAGAAGATGCAATCTCTTCCTTAGGTCAAGAAAGCTGGAGATCCACTTATCTGTGGTACGATCCCCACAGGGCTGAGGTTGGCAACAGGCACTTCTCTTAACTAGAGGCATTGTACTTCTGTGAGCACAATAAATCCAAGAAGTATGCAAAATCATAAGCCCTGTGATACAATATGAGTTGTTTGGAAAAATAGTCCTCATTCTTACACTACAATTTATATACAACAAAGCCTGGGGAGAAAAGGTACTAATCTCTGTTCCTATATAACCATCAGCAAAAACAGGATGGCTTCCAGAGACAGTAAGAGCAATTGTCTGAAACAACAGAAAGGATTATGGTTTTTTTTTCTCCAAGAATGTACACCAAAGTTTTAATAGTGATTATCTTAGGATGGTGAGATTCAAGTGCTTTTTATTTTATTTGTTGTAATTTTCTGTGCCTTCCCAAAGTTTACAACAAAGCTAAATTACTTTTCTTATTAAAAAAAAATACAGTTGTGGGGCCGGCCCCGTGGCCGAGTGGTTAAGTTCGCGCGCTCCGCTGCAGGCGACCCAGTGTTTCGTCAGTTCGAATCCTGGGCGCGGACATGGCACTGCTCATAAAGCCACGCTGAGGCGGCGTCCCACATGCCACAACTAGAAGGACCCACAACTAAGAATATACAACTATGTACTGGGGGGCTTTGGGGAGAAAAAGGAAAAAAATAAAAAAAAAAAAATACAGTTGTACAAAGTAAGAGTCGAAAAGACGGTCACGGTTATTTAGAAAAGCAGATCTCTATGAGTTATTAAAGAAAAAGTATATCAGGTAAGTATCAGACACCAGAGAAATCAAGACTACAGAGCTGAAGAAAACAGTAATAAGGAACAGGAGAGGGAATGATGTAAGGCAGTGGGGACTAACTGCAAGCATGGAGAGTCGCTGCTGGCATCTAGGCTTTTTTTGTTTTTAAAGATTGGCACCTGAGCTAACAACTGCTGCCAATCTCTTTTTTTTTTTAATTGCTTTTTCTCCCCAAGTCCCCCCAGCACACAGCTGTATATTTCAGTTGTGGGTCCTTCTAGTTGTGGCATGCGGGACGCCGCCTCAACACGGCCTGATGAGCGGTGCTGTGTCCGCGCCCAGGATCCTAACCGGGGAAACCCTGGGCGGCCGAAGCAGGGAGCACGAACTTAACCCCTCAGCCATGGGGCCGGACCCCGGCATCTAGGCTTTTAAATGTTCCCTTCAGTATCTAAAAGGCCAAAGACAGGGTACACACCTCAGGGCTTAATGATGAAAGTGAAGTGGAAGAAATAAGAGCTTTACGAGATTTATGAGAATTTTATGAATTTAATGTGGTATTTTAGAGGGCTATTACGCAAGAAATAAAACAAATTATGCTCATACAGAAGTGTATGCTAGATTTTAACATATTTCAAGAAGATATGGAGATATGGTATATTTATATCACCAAAGAGGCTAGAAGAGAAAATAATTCAAGAGGAGTAAGTACTAAGAATTCTGTCAATTAAATCACAGGTGATCATGGAGAAAAAAGTGGTGACATTTAGTTGGGGGTGGGGGGTGTCCTCCTGAAATAAGTGTGTATTTCATATGCTTACATTTTCATTTGTTTATGTTTTTTTCAGAATACATTATAAGGATGGACTGAACTTTGGATAAATGCTGCAAAAGATTGACACAAATCTATAAGATGGTGTCAAGCTAAGCTCTAGAACAAATGAGATTTGGTAGAAAAATATTAAAAACAATGGTTTATGAATGAGACAGGGAAATGACTGGTTTGTTTATGCCAAAAAAAAGAGAACGAAGAAATTTCCACCGCTGGTAATATGGTGACGTAGATATTCCAATGGGCACTCCCACTACAATACAAGTAAATCCTCAATAAAATACACTTTCGTTTTTTCTTCTTTCCTTGAATACTTTCTTTTGGACTCATTATTTTTTATTATTTCATTTTCACTATATATTAGCTTCATAGTTATTCATCCATTTACCATTACTTTAGATGCCTCCCTAGAGATTACAATATCCATCCTTGACTTGTCAAAATGTAATATAAATTCTCTTCCCAAACCACACACGAACATTAAAATACACAATTAACTTCCCTACCAATTTATATTCTAGCATATTTTAACAGACAATATTATTATTTTCTAGTAAGTCAATATTCACTTATATTTACCCATGTTTAACCTTTCCTACTCCTCTTTATTCTTTCCTGTCTCTCCAGACTTCACTTGGAATCATTTCCTCCTGCCTGAAAAATATTTGTTAATATTTTCTTTAGTGCAGCTCTAATGCTGATGAATTTTTTGTCTTTGCTGGTCTGAAAATATGTTTATTTCAACTTTATTTATGAAAGAGATAACATTCGACGTCAACACAATATCTTTTGGTAGTTTGAAGATGTCATTACATTGTCTTCTGGCTTCCATGATTAAAAGTCAATCTGTTGTAGCTCATTTGATAACAATGTTTCTTTCTCTGGCTGCTTTTAAGATTTTGTCTTTGTGTGTGGTTTTCACCCATTATACTATTACACGTATAGCTGTGGTTTTCTTTACTTTTATCTTACTTAGGTTTGATAATACTTCTGAAATCTGTGGTTTGATATTTCTTATCAGTATTCTCAGCCATTATTTCTTCAAATATTGTTTTTGGTCTATTTTCTCCCTCCTCTTCCTCCATGACTTCAATTGCACACATGTTGTACATTCTCATTGTATTTTTTATGTTTCTTAAGCTCTTTTTTACTTAGTTCATCTTTTGTCTCTCCACACTTCATACTGGGTAACTTCTTCTGACCTAACTTCCAATTCACTAACTTTTTTCTTCAGCTGTCTAATCTGCCCTTGGATTTAAATATGGAGCTCTCAATAGTTAATTTAGTTATTATACTTTTCTGTTCCAGACTATCCATTTGATTCTTTTTCTATTTTCCAGTTCACTGCTGAAATTTTTAATCTTGTTATTTAATTTCCTGAACATAGTTCTCAGTCTTTCTCTGACTATAATTTCCCTGTTTAATGTATACTGTTAACAGAATCCAAACACATTATTTCTTTCCCAGGTATCCTCCTGAAATATATACACCTGCTTATGAGCCTTTTTAAACTTATTGTAGAAATCCAACTTCTAGCCATTAAAGTGTAAATTATTTCAAACTAACCCTCTTGCTGAGACTAACTGCAAGACCTATATAAAGAAAACAAACAAACAAAAATGCTTATTGTCTGAAGGCTTTCGAGAGCAACTGAAGCAACCAGGACTTGAGGGGCCAAGATTCTGAGAAAAGAAACTTCATTGAGGTGAACACTCTAATTACCACATCTTTCTCCTTTCAAGACATTTGCAAGTTTCTATCAGGGGAAACAGAATCCAAACAAAATGTGTAACCTAGAGCTTATATTAGTTTTACTGACAAAAACTGGAGTTCAGTGCTACTGAGGCAGGCAGAACATGAGGGAACTTGAGGCTCTAAGATCCAAGAGCAGAACTAAAAAGAAGCAAGCTAACATTCTGTAAGCAGTTTCCCCAAAGGCATTTCTGACTTCTAAGCTGCACATGTGTGAAGCAAAATGAATCCAGCAAGCAATATGCAAGATGATAATTTATTAGGAAAAGTCGGGTTTATTTCAGAAATACAAGATCAGTTTAACACTAAAAATCATTGAATATAGTTCACCATCATATAAATAGTATAAAAATTACATGATCATTCTAGTAGTGCACCAAATGCAGAAGATGTATTTGACAAAATCCAATTCCTTCATGACAAAAGCTTAGCAAATGAAGAGGAGAAGGAAACTTCCTTAATATGATAAAGTTTATCTACAGAAAACCTTCAGCAAACATCCTACTTAATGATGAAATATTGAAGGTTTTCCCACTGAAATGAGAACAAGGATGCCTGCTATCTTTGTGTGAACACTTCTATTCGATATTGTACCTGAATTGAACTGAGTTTGTCCTTGAACAAAATTGTATTTGATTGAACCGGTGCAATCAGGAAGAAAAACAAATTGAAGGTGTGAGAATTAGAAAGGAGGGAAAAAAATTATAATTCAGAAATGACAAAACTGTGTACATAGGAATTCTAAAAGAATGAGGTACTCAATCTCATTAGTTTTCAGGGAAATGAAAATTGAAACTACAATGAGACAGCACTATACAAGATTAGATTGGCTAAAATTAAAATTGACAGTATCATATGTTGGCAAGCACGTGGAGCAAATTCTACATTCATATATGGCTGGTAGAAGAATATGTTGATAGAATCACTTTAGAAAGCTCTTTGGTAGTATCTACTAAAGAGGGACACTTGCCTACCTATGACCAAGAAATACTAATTATATACTCAATGGAAAAATGGGAATATATATATATATATACACCAAAAGATGTGTATGAGAATGGCCACAAATGTACCATTCACAGTAGCCAAAAATCCATTGTACATCATAGTAGAATGGATAGATTGTGGTATATTCATACAATATAATACTAATTAAAAGTTAAAATGAACTGTTATTGCCGTGTATAACACAGATGAATCTTACATTCCACATTGTTGAGCAAAAGAAGCCAGACACAAAAGGGTGCATATTATATGACTCAAATATATAACATTCAAAAACAGGAACATTTATCTATGGTATTAGAAAAGTGGTTACCCTTGGGATGAGGAGATGGTATTGACCCTGGTGGGCACAGGGAAGATTTCTGGAAAGTTAGTAATGTTCTATATCTTGATCTGGGTGGTGGTTTACATGGGTGTGTTAACTTCATAAAAACTGATTGTCAACTAAGACTTGTGCAGTTTATTGTATATATTCCATATATATATAGTAAAAGAATTTTAAAAGTTAAAAAATAAATTTTAAAAGTTAAAAAACTTTAACTTAAATTTTAGAAGTTAAAAGATACTGTCAAATATTGCTATGATAACATTACAGAAAATGGTGCTATTTCTATTTGATAAAGAGATGTCAAAAGCTGCTGTATTTTCAGAAAATATTCTGTATAACGTAAGCATCTACAGAATGCCATATAGTTATAAATTACTTATATTTTCCATTTACATAATTTTTAGCATGCTATTATAAGAAAATAAAAATATACGATGGGTATTATTTAGGATGCTTTTAGCTAATATTATTTAGGATGCTTTTATTATTTAAGATGCTTTTAGCTGTATCAGAAAACGCTGACTCAACTAAATGACACCAGTAAGGAATTTATTATCTTACCAAAAAAACACAAGAGGTTGGCAGTTCCCATGTTGTTCCCAAATTCACTGCCTTAACATCATCTTCAAGGACCCAAGTTTGCTTCATCTTACTGCTTTGCCATCTTCATGTATCAATTTTGTCTTGAAGCTTGTGACCTCTTGATCACAAGATGGCTACAATGGTTCCAAACATCACAGTGTCCAGAGGCAGAAAAGAAGACCTTTTCTATTTTAGAATAAATAAAACATTTCTCAGAATGCCTTCAGCAGACTTACCCTCATGTCTTTTTAGTTACAGATTCGTAACATGCCCTTGTTTAAACCAATTACTGGCAGGAGGAATAGGAGAGTGCACCAAATTGGATAAGATCTATCAGGATCCAGACTCTGAGTCATTAAGGAAAAAGCAGATATCTGACTAGAATTGGAATTCTGTTGACAAGGAAGAGGAAGAGGGGCAGGGGGATGGTTGTTGGGGAGGCAACCAAAAGCGTGTTCTATAATAGCCAAATGAATCACAACACAGGAAGCACAAAACAAATGGTTCTTTGGTTGCATTCACAATATTTGTAATGCTATTAATTTTTAAATGTTCTCTTTGGTTCTATTACCTATGTATTTTTTTATCTTGCAAGAATTATACAGAATTCAAATGTAAAAATTCAAGTAAAGAGATGGCTTATCTACATTTTGTGTTTTATTTTTATGAGATAGGCACACAAGCTAAATACAAGGATTCATTTTTTAAAATACTTACCTGTTCAAGGATTTGAGTAAATACACAAATAGCTCCACCACCCCTATCTTTTACAATAACAGTACCATGACAGTTATCAATCTTCATATTTGATCATAATAACAGTGACAGCTAATTTTTATCAGGTGCTTCCTATGTTTCAGCACTTGAAATGTAAGGAACTCATTAAATCTTTTAGATGCTACTGTTGTCCCCTTTTTTACCAACGATGGAAGAGAATCACAGAAAAATTCTTTAAATTTCCCAAGGTCACACAAGTAGTAAATGGTCGACTCATTTAGCCATATTTGTGATTTGCAATTTTAAAAGATTATTAAAAGGGCATCCAATATAATAAATTAATTTGTGATGCATATCAGGATTTTTTTTTCCGATAGAATGACAATCTCAGAGAAGCACACTTGATACAACCAAGGTACTGGGTTATCAATAAACTGTAAACAAAGTTACATTATTATAGAAGCTTCAAGAAGAAAAACAGAAGATCTTATTAGAATAGCCTTCCTTCCGACACTGCAACTCCCTGGACAGGGAAAGGAAGTAATTATCTAGAGAGAAGGTCTTGGTTACTGGACAAAACACCACCAACAAGGTTGAATGCCTGTGTTTATAAAAGTTCTACAGGACCATGAAACAATTGCAGTGGAACATTTTATATGACATGTAAGCCAGGAAATATTCCAGTTATCATGTTGAGCCATTCTAGGTTACATTCATGAGCAAAATCAAAAAAGTCAACAAGTTATTTATAAAAACAATATTCCATCATTTATAACATCAACAAAAGGAACTGTTATTACATCACCTCATAACACTAGAAAATTCTATTCCTATGCAGAAAGCTATTAGCGAGTAATGAAATATTAATAGTAAGAATGTAGTTGCATCTTTGGCATCTAACCCAGTTTAAATCACTATTTATGCCAAAAAATCCAAGTATAGCACTCATTTGCTCTCTCTTTGTTCGGTACTAACTCAAAAGTTTGTGTTAGATTATTCCAGAAACATAATAGTGCAAAAATCTGTAGATTGCACTTTTATCCTGAATAAGTAATTTATTTGGAATACCTGAGGTCTCCCGGTATCCTAGAGGTTTGTGTAATATTCCCTCTAAAACTAATGTGGAGGAAAATTATTTTAAAAATAAAACACCTGCATTGACTTCTTCTATCTAGCCAGCTGTTTGCCATCAGGTAGATCCTTTTGTCCTGACCTTTCCTTAATCTCATGTTGATCCCTGCCAGTTCCCTCAATGCACATCAGTAATGAAGATACATTTGAAAGGATCTTGACTTTTTAAAAAAATTTGAAAAAAAGTTTAGGATGGAAAAATCAAATACATAAAAGTGGTGAGTCAAAAAAATCTCATTTCATATTTGTCTTGTATATTTCCCTTTTCACATTTTGGCATTTTATTCTCACAAGATCTTTATGCAGTACTAAAGGAGGTAATATTTACACCACTTTATAAGGAGAATTGGGTCACATAGAAGTTGAATGCCTGAGGTGACCCAGCTATTCAGAAACAATCACAACTGGAACCCAGGCCTGACTCGAGGCTCAAGTGCTCCCTTCAGATACCGTACTTTTTGATTCTGGTTGCATAGTACGAAAAAAAAATTGCATTGCTTATTTAAAATGGAAACTGACCTGTCACAACAGTTCTGAACTTCTCAGGACTCCTGATGTCAATTCTGTTTTCAGATACATTGCAGCTTCACAATGACAGGAGACTGAGCAAAGTGGGAGAGAATTTGTTTCCAGTAGGACAAAGTTGATAATTATAGATTTGGGGTAAATGGCAATAACGAATTCCAATTTGGGCTGTTATTTTAGTATTTCTTCCAAATTCTACTCATAATACACTCCCCATTTAAATTCATAAAAGTGTTTTGCTAACCACAAAGTGACTAGTTTAATACCTAAACTTTTGGGGTATGATTATTATTATTATATATGGAAAAACTTGAAATAAGTCTACTTTCACTTCTAGCTGTCATTGTATACAAGTTTCTTACTGTCCTTTCAAAAATTCCATTTTAGCTTTTTATGGATAAAATACTCCCTTTGATTTATAGTAGGAAACCACTTTCCTTTAAATGTTTTTATAAATGGAGCTAATGCATTTCCTCCACAGGAACCATATTATATTTGAACTACAATGTATAAGTTTAAAAAATAAAGCAACACCTGAGGAACCCCGTCCAGAGCAGAGGGAAGAGGCTGTCCGTGGGCTGTCTGTACTTGGCCCAGGGCACTTGAAACTAAACCCAAATGATGCCAAAGAAGAAGCTTTGCCCAGTCATTTTCTTTCTGTCAAAGCTCCGGGAAATCGCCCTACAATTAGATGGCTGGTGCTATCTTCTCTTAGCAAAAAACAGCAACTGCCATATCCTTTGAGAGTAAAATATTTTTATATATGACTTCTGATTACATGCTTAGTTAATGTGTCTTTGGCCTCTTCTCATTTTGGAGGGAGTTTAGAAACTAGTAAATAATCATTCTTTTCTTCTTGAATGAAAATCCATTTTCAGTCATTTATTCTCCCTTCTCCACTGCATCAGGTCCAATAACTGTTAGAGTGGGACGATTATTTTACTATAGCACTCACATCTTACATTGGGGATGAGCTCTAAAGTCGCCTGTAGTCAGATGTTACATAATTAAGAAAATCCCTTAAATCGGCCTTAAAATATAGTATACAGATATGTATATACAACTTTGTATGGAAATTCTTTTACATATTAAACTTGAGAACCACTGGGATACCTAAAAACCGAACCAAGAGAATGACTATATGCATAAGTGTGGGCATTCAATCCATTCTGCCTTTAAGACAACTACTAAATCCCCAGCTAATAGGCAATGGGTAGAAATTTCTAATGTGTTCCTGCTTGCCTATAGTGTTTACTCCATTCTCTTCAGATTTTAGGCCTCAATAACTTCAAATAATATAAAGAGAAGTTTTTGTTGCTATGGGAATTATAGGAAATGAAAAAAAATCACATGGGGAAGAGTTCTGGTCTAAAGCTAAGTTTAAGTGAGAAAATAAAATCAACTGAACTCCAACATTCTTCGAGTGCCTCTTATCTGGAAGGCCCCATGACCCCAAATACTAGAAGAAAATGAAGTTTCTTTCTGTCAAGTTTCTCTCAACTTGTTCTGAAATGCCAGTTCATCCTCGAGAGCCCAGTTAATGTCAGGCAAGGGTGAATAACTCAGGCGAGCCATCTTCCTTCTTTAGAGGCTGATGTTGGGGGAACCCCAAAGCGTATTGGAACCATTCCTGACAGGGTAAACCTTACTTAGTTGGTAAACAGATGTCATTTCTAGGATTAGCATTGATTTTTTTTAAGTTATAAAGAGAAATCATAAACATTGGAAAGCAATTTTAAATTTAAATGTTCTCTTTGAAGTTAAATAGACATATAAAGTTAGACGAAATATGAGAAAAGCAGCAGCATGGTATGACAGCACAATGAAACAAAAATGAGAAAATAGGGCCAAGTTTCTCCAGGTTAGAAACTCTTTTAGTTACTCCTATGTTCCAACTGCCTACCCAAACATGATGCCTGGCTCTTGCAGGTTTTCAATAAATATTTGCTAAACTTAGCTGTTGAGTTTTGTGCATGTTCTTTCTAGACTTCAATTTTTTATCTATAAAATAAAGACATTGGACAAGAGTTGTCTAAGTAAAATTTCAGCTCTAATTTCTAAAAATTCTTCCTAGATCTCATTCCAAGTAAACCAACATCATAGGCTACAAACTATGAAAAAGTGCCATAGTTCTGTTAAGAATCACTGTCAATTTCAGAAAATTCATAAATTTCACCATTTTCTATCTCCACCAAAATCTGTTTTTGCTAACATGAGTTTCATGACATATTCCAGCCAGTTAACAGCAGCAGTGGTTCCCAACCTCTCAGCACATCAGACTCACTGGAAAGTTGTTTCCTTCCCCAGAGCTACTGAATTGAAATCTCCAGAGACAGGATTACAGAAGTGAGTCGGCCAAAATCTCCCCCAGGTGATTCTGATAAGTGCATTCTATGACTCTAAGTTTAAAACCACAGAACTATAAGTACATACTCTTTCTCCCTGGATGCCATATGTTAACAAAGGACAATTTTCTTTTTTATCATTTTTTATATTGTTTTGTTTTAACCTTTTATTAGAAAATATTTCAAAACATTTTGAACTATTGAAAATATTTCAAACATACACAAAGTAGAGCCCATTGTAAACTCTCATGTATCTCTCAACAACTATCAATTCACTGCCAGTCTTATTTTATCTACACTGCCACGGCCATGGATTTATTTTGAATCAGATTCCGGAGAGAGCAAAGGCTCTTTTTGGAACCACGATGAGAAGGTTTTTCTCAAAATAACATCACGTACTAACACTGTGGAGAACGCAGCCTGCATGACCAACATCTCTAATCTGGAGCGTAGAGCCTGGGATGAAACACTCCAGATAAACTGATGAAAGGCAAAGGAAATGGTGGGAACTTCTCTTCAGAACCATTGCTTTTAGCTCTTCTCAAGGTTCTTGTTATTCCCTACAGTTTCATGTGCTATCACACCTTTTGGAGTAGTGTTTAAGTCAGTCTGTTTTTCTGCTACAGGATTGTAGATAGAATTCTCTTGTTCATCTGCACCTCTAATCATAGTAAAGCTTAGCTAGATCCAAACCTGTAGATCACACCAAAACAACACCAACTGGCAGTAATGAGTGACATTTGCATAACTAATTTGAATACTACAATTAAGTCGGCAAAGAAAAAAAATTACTGGAAATACCACTAAATGAGTCATACTACATCCTAGGAAAAAAATGGTCTTCTCTTCCTTTCTTTCACTTTTCTGTGGCAAATCTGAAAGCAATATTTACCCAGTAGAGAGAAGGTACTGTTTTAAAAATAAGAATAGACATTTATTATTATATAATTATATATCATAATTTAGGCCTTCAATATAGGACCAAACGTGGTATGCTATAGTCATGGTGTCCTTCCAGTATGGAGTAGACTGCTGCCTTCAATTCTACTCTACTTGATTCTCTTTGGTAGTTCAAAGAATGGTGTTTTTCCAAAAGCTAAGTTAAAGCTTTTACCATTCAGAAGCCAATTAGTCAAACAGCAATAATTCCTTATTGAGTCAACTTGGTTTCATCTATAAGGAAAAGAAAGTCTTCTTAAAGGATGTCAGAAAGTAAAATTCAACCCCAACAGCACAGACCATAAACTGTTTCCTAAATATTCCCATGTTGTAATTTCTAAAAATCATCATATCAGAGATATAATAGGATAAACCTCACAAGACTAAAAAATATTACATGGTATCCCTAAGGTCGCCTGGTGTTCTTTGATTTTGGTCAAAATTATATTTTGGTCTCTATTACAGCTACTTATTAAATGGTCCAAGGAGCAGAAAGAAACACTGAAATGCCTCCCCAAACTTGAGCCTCCCTTATGCTAAATTTCAGTATATATGACTTCACTTCTGTGCTTTTTCAGCACCCATAAAAACTCTAGTTTCAGTAAACATGAGTCATTACTGAAGAGGACAATTATAAAAAGAGGGAAAGTGTTTAGAATAGAAAAGAGAAGTAAAAGGACAGCTTAGCTAGAAGAGAAAGGTTTTAAAAAGTTAAAGGGAATAAACACAGATGTTACACAATCCTACATCTGTCAGAAGAGAGGAGGTTGGACAATCTGTGTAAGAGGTAACAGTCTGTCCTTTTGGGCTATGCCTTGGCTGAGACACAATGGGATCTAAGAGCTGGATTAACAAGGCCAAATCATAAAAATCTGAAAAACATTCAATATTTGTACAGCAGGCTGGGTACTGGCAAGAAAATCTTAGTATGCACATTATCTACAACAGAGTAAAACAAATTTATAAGCATTTCAATCAAACTACCAGGCAGAGTGATCCTAGAGCATTTCCACTGAGCTAGGGATAGTAAATGGAAAGAGATCATATATGGAATTATTACTAAATTAAGATGTATAAAATGTCAGTTAGCCTCTTTTTTTTTGAGTATGCTATGTTAATTGTTGCATTTCTGTGGACAAAAAAATATTTATAATAGCTTTTACTGGTTTACTGGACACATTGGCTTCTAAAGCATTAAAGATTATATTATGCCATCAATATGTTCTTCAGGGTTTCCAGAGACTAAGGAAATAGTCCAACAAAACTAACATGTACCAAATATTTACATAGTAGAAAATACACTTAATAAGCTACTATTATTGACACTTCCAAACAATTTCCTACTACAATAAATAAAGTTTATCAACAGGCCTCAGTCTTTCTGAATCTCTCTGAGACCTCCACTTCAATCACAGGTCCAAACATTGCCACAGCTGGTTTCTAGGATCAAAAATTGGGAGGAATCTTCGGTATCTAACACCAAGTTCTGTCTATATGTATTTCTCTTCCTTCATTATCAAGACAGGAATTAGTTCCTTCTTATTCAGAAACATTTCAAGCGAATTAACTCTCAGACTCAAGGCACTAACCAAATTATAGGGACAAATTGTATACGCCGTAGCATTATCTATAGGACACACTGTTAACATTGTCATTTTTAAATCTCTGTCGTTAGTATCAGAAAATGGATTCTCTAGCAACCAAACCATTAGTTACAATAGAGGAGTACATTCAACATGAAATGTCTACTAACAGATTTATTGTAATAACTTAATATATACAAACTTCTAAAAAATACAAATTTTAAGAATATTCTGATCATCTTACCAAATATGGTAATGACAAAAATATTTGGTATTTCCAATCAAATCATTCTGAATTTCAATGTCTTTTCTTCATTCTTTTCTTTTGTTCTCTTCTAACCTTTTTGTAATTTTGTCAACTTTTCAGTTTCCAGTTAAGCCCAGTAGTTAAACATGAAGTATACAGGCAATTAACTCCACAGTCAATAATAACAGTTATAAAAGCCAGGGTGGCAATTTACATTTGGTTAGTGCTTCATTGCTCCTGCCTTCCATCTCTAAGAATCATAAATCCCAAAAACCCTTCAGAATGCAAGTCTAGCACAGATGGAAGAAGTTTCATTCCACTTGGGAACTGAGAAGGTGAAGTCATTCCGAAGTGGGAGAGAACAGAGCCAGTCCAGTGTGCACCATTTAATCCAATGGTTCCCTTGTGAGGTGCTTCATTTGCTGGTGCACTGCCGACAGCAGAAATGCTGCTTAGCACAGCAATATATTAGCCATTTGTGAGACATTACGTTAGCAAATACTTAAGGCCGTGGAAAAACTGAAAGAAGTCAATGAAATCAGGTTGTCTGGGCGACTCTGAATCAAGGCTTTAGGATACTGGTTAAAAAAATGTGCCCAGGTGCATAAGGTAGAATGACATTGCAGCTACTTGGGGAGATTTTTCTTCATTCCACCCTTTTGAATGAATAAGAATGTTAAATGCTAATCATAGGTTTCATTCCCTAATTCTTTCCCTGCCTCCCCATCTCTTCCCTTTTTGCCTTCTCCTCTGCTGTCTAGACTTATCTATGGAAACTGCAGAGAATGGAAGAAAAGTATATAAAAATTAACTCCATCCTCAGCCCACACTTCCTATCTGCCTCTCCTGCTCTACACTGTGCTTATGAACCTCTGACAAATTTTGCTTATATTGTTTTTTACTCATACATAGCAGGCACTTAGAAAACAGATTTGTTGATTAAACAAACATTTGTTTTCTGAAAGTGACATCGTGGTATAAAAGAAAAGTTAAGATTTTTAAGCCTGTAAAAGTAATAAAGATTGGAAAGCTATGGCCACAATTAGCTTCAGGGAAGACTGTGAAAGGTATCCTTAGCGCTCCTCCATCCTCCTTTACAGCCACCACACCCTCTTCAGCTCTTCCTCTTCCCTGCCTCACACCCCTGGTACCCAGTATCCTCATGAGGAGGATGAGAATGACGATGACCAGTATTTAATAAGTGCTCAGTCTGTCCCGGGCACTGCAACAGACATTTTATACATTTTATCTAATCATCAGAACAATCTTGTATAGACAGAATTTTATATAGAAAGAAGAAAATCTCAAGTGACTTTTTGTGAGGAATAAATGAGTTAATATATATTAAGTGATTAGAACAGTACCTAGCTATAAGCACTACACCAGTATTTGCTACTACAACTATTGTTATTATCATTACTGTTTTATTTCCATTTTGTTGATGAGAAACAGAGACTCAGAGTGGTTACTGAGTTGACCAACAATACACAGTATGAAATTGGAAGAACCTGGATTGTAACCCACCCAAATCAATGTGGTTCCCAATCTGTGGTTTTTCCACCATCTGACATTGATACTAGTTGGCTGCTCAAATTCTTGACCTAGTGTTACTATCATGTCTGCCCTCCCACTCGAATAACCCACGGCCTGAGCTTTTGAAAGCAGAACTACTCCCAACTTCTTCAGTGGTACTTCAGAACTACTTTGCTGATATAACACAATAAATCTGAGCTAAGATTTTACGTGATATAGATTTATATATATTCTTCTCTAATAACACACTTTGTCTTTATACAACCTTTCCCCAAATGTTTCCATTAAATAATACCTCTATAAGGTGATCCTTGAAAAAGTTGCCCTGGGCAACTAAGTCTGTGAAACGCTGGGTTGTCTATTTCTCTTATAGAGTCACAAAGCATTCTGGCATTTTAATAGTTTTGAAAGTCTGGGTAAAGAAATAAGGTTAATCCAGAGTTTTCTAATGTATTTGACAAGACATAAAACAAAACAAAACAAAACTGTTATTACTCTATAAAGGATGCTTTAAGAAATGTTATCTTAATCCAATGAAATGGATCTAATACTTGGAATTTCACACCACAGGTGAGAGATTTTGTTGTTAGGGAGTTTTCTTTATAGTCATGAAATCATACCAGACTCTGGGAGTTCTATCCACGATCCCCTGAGAGAGGGCAACACTGCTATCTACTGTCACAGAGCTAGAGAATACTTGAATCCGACTCTCTCATTTTTAGACAAGAAATATAGGACAAGAACCGTTAAAATACTTGCACACAATTTTAAGTTATAAAGTACTTTTAAGAATTGGTTTGAAGATGAGGAAGCCAATATTTTACTTGAGGCTGTAACAATTATTTGAAGCAAAGAAAATCAATTTAAGTCCCTATCCTTCCATTTTCCTTCACTGCAAAATGTTTTCTCTCCCCTTTACTACCAGAGAGGCTATTATCAGAGATAGCCCAGATAGTTCAAGGCCACTTAAAACTTTTAGGAAAAAAATCATTAGGCTCCTTAGAATAATGTTAAAATTAGTCAATAACACAACTCAATCAGAATAGATTACAACTTTGATACTCTTTGCACAGACATTTTTTATCTTAACATTTTTAAGAATTTTGAGTTAATCATAAACTTAAAGAAAAACTGCAAGTTCAATACAAGGAACTTTTTCACAATGAACCACTGAAAAGATCGCCAATTAGATACCCCATCATACCTCAAGATTGTAGTGCACATCTCCTACAAACAAGGGCATTCTCCTATATAACTTCAATACAACCACTAAAATCAGAAACGTAATATTGCTACCATCTAAGACGGAGAGTCCATTGTTTCACCATCTGTTCCCACAATCTTCACCATAGCAAAAAAACAAACTAACCAAAAAAACAAAAAAAAAAAAACCAGTTCAGAATCATATGTTTTCATATCTTTTAAGGCCCCGTCAGTCTGTAACAGTTCTCAGTATTACTTTAACTCTTATAATAAGCCTTGATCCTCTTTGAAGATTATAGGTTATTTATTTTGTGGAATGTAACTCAATTTGGGTTTACTTGATGTCTCCCCATGAGTAGATTCAGCTTATGCGTATTTGGCGGGATTATCACAGAATGATGCTGTGTTCTTCTCATTGTGTCCTATCAGATGGCACACAGGTTCAAACCGTACCATTACTCAGATTACTTAATTAAGGTGGTATCTTCACGCTTCTCCATTGTAAAACAGCTCTTTCCCCTTTGTGATTAATAAATATTTTGTGGGGAAGTATTGGGAAACTTTGTTACTATTATCATTCCTCATCAAACCTGTATGTATGTATGTATATGTGTATACACATACGTATGTATGTATTATTCACTCAACTCTTGGTTTCCTACATTATTCAAAGGTTTAAAATCCATAATTATTATTATATATTCTGTTGGAAAATCAAACCGATTTGGAAAGTGGTACGCTGAGTTCTGTAAACTTGGGACATATCCCATTCCCAAACTATTTGAGAACTTCTTGATTTCTGATACAACAATATATTCCAGGCTCATCTTGTACTTTCACTGTCCCCATCCCAGAATCAACCATTTCTCCAAGGAGCCCTGGTTTCTTTTAGTGGAGAATAATATTTACAAGCAAAGACTTGGAATGTTAGGTACGGGTTGCTATGGGCATGTTGCTATTCCCAGACCATCTTCATGGACAGAACTAAGGAATATAAGTATGCACCACACACATGAACACACACACACATATACAGACATACAGACATTTACATTAATACTGATTTCCATATATATTAAAACCATGAATTCCAACTGATATTTCCAAATCTAATCCAACATCACAGGTATTCTGGTTTTCTTTCTTTCCAAATTTGTGCATCCCTCTCAAACAGTGAGAAATGTGGATCCTATTATCCTTAATTAAATTATTTATTTGCTTAATCCTCCTCTATATAAACAATCTCCTGTCACTGCTGCCACCTCTTCCCATGAAGATGTCCTCCTCTCCCCACATGAGTTATGCTAACATCAAAGAAAGCAGTTGTCAAGAGAAACAATATTATCAGTGTTTAAGAAGACATTTCATAGTGATAAAGGAGTCACTCTATGAGGAGGACATAAATTTCCTAAATATTTATGCATCTAACAATATAGCTTCAAAATATATGAAGCATTTTTGTCAATTATATCTCAATTAAAAAAATACAAGAAGCAAAAGTTGATAGAACTGCAAAGAGAAAGAGATAAATCCACAATTACAGTTGCTTATTTCAATACTTCTCTCTCAACAATTGACAGAATAAGTAGATAGAAAATCAACAAGGATGCAGAAGACTCGAATAATGCTATCGACTAACTTGACCCAATTGACATTTATAGAATACTCTACCCAACAACAGTAGAACATACATTCTTTACAAGGGAACACAGAACATTTCCCAAGATAAATTATATTCTGAGCAATGAAATAACTTAGTAAACTTGAAAGAATTAAAGTAATACAAAGTGTGTTTCTTTGATCACAATGGAATTAATTTAGAAATCGATAAAAGATCTCTGAAAAAAAATAAAAGATCTCTGAAAAATCCCCCAATATTTGGAAACTTAATAGACAAAGGCAATCCTAAATAATAATCCATAGGTTTAAGAAAGATGACAAAAAGAAAATCAGAGAGCACTTTGACCAAAGTGTAAATGAAAACCAACATATCAAAATGTGTGGGGTGTCAATAAAGCAACATTTAGGGAAAATTTATACCTATATCAGAAAAGAAAGGATGTCTCAAACCAAGGAATTCTGGTTCCACCTAAGAAAACTGGAAACAAAGAGTAACTGGAACTCAAAGAAAGCAGGAAAAGGAGATAATAGATATCAAAATGGAAAAATGAAACAGAAAGTAAAAGAAAATAGAGAAAAACTCAGTAAAACCAAAAGCTAGCTATTTGAGAAAAATCAATAAAATTCACAAACCTCTAGTCAGACTGACTAGAAAAAAAAGATGGAAGACACAAATTATTAATATCAGGAAGGAAATAGGGGCTATCAACACAGATTCTACACATATTAAAAGGATAATAAGAAAAATTTATGAAGCATCTAATTCCAATAAATTCAATTACTTAGGTCCAATGCACAAATTCCTTAAAATACATGTAGCACCAAAGTTCAGTTAGGAAGAAATGGGTAATCTGAACAGCCCTACACCTATTAAGGGAATTAAATTTGTTGTTAAAAAAAAAAAAAACTTTCCACAAAGAAAAATCCATGCCCAAATGGCTTCACTGTAGAGCTCTAATAAACTTTTAAGGGAAATTAATGTCAATTTGACACAAACTCTTCCACAAAATTAAAGAGGAGAGACTATTTCCCTACCCCTTTAAGGTCAGCATTACTCTGATATCAAAATAGGAAATAACAAGAAAAGAAACTACCATCCAATGCACTTCATCAATGTACACACATCACACCTGAAATAACAAAAAGAAAACAAATAAAAGAGTACTACAGACCAGAATCTCTCATGAGTATACATGTACAAATTCTAACAAAAAATTTGTCATGGCTGGTCTGGTGGTGTAGTGGTCAAGTTTGCACTCTCTGCTTTGGTGGCCTGGGGTTCACAGGTTCAGATCCCAGGTGTAGACGTACACATCACTCATCAAGTCATGCTGTGGCAGTGTTCCACATACAAAATAGAGGAAGACTGGCACAGATGTTAGCTTAGGGTCAATCTTCCTCACCAGAAAAAAAAAATTATCAAATCAAACCCAACAATACATAACAAGGATAAAAGTTGGGTGCAAGGTTGGTTTAACATTTGAAAATGAATGAATGTTATTCACCATATTAACAAACTACAAAGGAAAATTCATATGACCATGTGAATGGATGGAGAAAAGTCTCTGATAAAATCCAATATCCATTCTTGATTAAAAAAGAAAAAAACTTTTGTCAAATAAGGAATAGAAGGGCACTTCCTTAATATGACATAGGCATCTACAAACAAACTACAGTGAACATCTCAATTAGTGGTGAAAAAAATTGAATGCTTTCCTTTAATATCAGGAAAAAGGAAAGGATGTCCACTTTCATCATGTCTATTAAATACTGTACTGGAGGTTCTGGACATTGCAATAAGATAAGCAAAAGAAATAAAAGGCATCCAGATTGAAAGGAAGAAGTAAAACTGTTTTTATTCACAAATGACATGGTCATCTTTTTAGAAAATCCTACGAATCTAAAAATAAAGTGGCACAAGTAATAAGTGAATTTAGCAAAGTTTCAGGATAAAAGATCACTATACAGAAAATAGCAATAAACAATTAAAAATTGAAAGCAAAAATCAATGTCATTTAAAATAACATTAAAAATGTGAAATAAGAATGAGTCTGACAAAAGATACGCAAGGCTTGTACACTGAAAACCACAAAACTTTTCTGAGAGAAATTTTAAAATGTCTGAATAAACTAAGAGTTGTACTACAAGAGTGGATCAAGTGACTCTATATTGTTAAGCTGTCAATTCTCCCCAAATGGAGCTATAGACTTGATGTAAACCTGATCAAAATCCAAGGAAATTTTTTCATAGAAATTGACAATATTATTCTGCAATTCACACAGAAATGTAAAGGACCTGGAATAATCAAAACAACTTTGAAAGCTAGGACTAACATTACCTAATTTCAAAACTTATAATGCTACAGTTATTAAAACAGTATGGTATTGGCAGAAAGATAGACAAACAGATTAACGTAATAGAATATGGAGTCCATAAATAGTCCAACACATTTACGGACAACTGATTTTTGACAAATTTACAAAGGCAATTCCCTGGAAAAAAAGGATAGTCTTGCTCCAAATACAAATATTAACTGAAAATGGATCAAGACTTAAAGGTGAAACAAACCATAAAATATGGGAAAAATATTTGTGAACTTGGGTTAGGCAAAGATTTCTCCCAGAGAACACCAAAAGCAAAATCCTTAAAGGAAAATATTGATAAGTTAGACTTCATCAAAATACAACTTCTGCTATTCAAAACATGCTGTTAAGAGAATGTAAAGATATGGCAAAAACTGGGAGAAAACATTTACAAATTATGTGTCTGAAACAGATTTGTATCTAGAACATATAAAGAAACCTCAAAACTCAACAATGAGCCAACAACCAAGAAAATTTTTAAAATGGGCAATTAAAAAAAAAAAGACAAGCCAATTTTTAAAAACAGATTTGAAGAGATACTTCGCCAAAGAAGATATAGACGGATAGCAAACAAGCACAATGAAAGATTCTTAACATCATTAGTTAGAGAAAGGCAATTAAAACTACAATAAGATACCACTAAACATTTTTTAGAATGCTTAAAATTTAAAAGATTAACCATACCAAGGGCTGCTAAGGAACTGAAGGAACTAGACCGCTCATATACTGCCATTATGAATGCTAAGTGGTACAACTACTTTGGAAAACAGTTTGACAATTTCTTAAAAAATGAAAACATACACCTACCATAAGATCCAGCTATTCTACTCTCTGGTATTTATACAAGAGAAATGAAATAATATTTCCATACAAAGACTTGTACACAAATATTTATAGCAGCTTTATTTGCAATAATAATGAGAAACAATCCAAATATTCATCAACAGCTGAATGGATAAGTAAACTGTGCTACATTTTTATAATGGAACACTACTCAGCCAGACCAACTCATAATTAACATAAGTACAGAAAATAAGATCATTTCTCATGAGGAAAAACCTAAAAATCCCTAATTTAGAAAACAAATATATCAGTCTGGTGTGGATCTATAACGTACTAACAGAAAAATATTCAGGTCACAACCTGGTGCTCACAGATGATGCTTCTAAAACCAAAGATGACTGTAGGTTTTCCGTCAAATGAGAGAAGAATAATTTATCCCTCTCATTTCTTCTCTCCAAATTATCTTACCAAAAAAACCATGATCATTCATAAGCCATTTCCATTTCTCCCCCAGTTCTCTTAGGATATTCTGTATAATGATTGAGAAATAATGTATTTTCAACTTTTTAGATAATGATACATAAAAACGAACATTCCAGGCAAATATAAAAGAATACTAAGACTTTCCCAGATAAAAAGGTATCTTTGAACGTGAAACAAGTCCCCTAAGGAGAGGTCTACAAGCGTCTCTGTTTTTCTAAGAAATTTCCAGTAAGTATATAGCTACTAAGTGTCCAGATTATAATTCAATTCTAACAATGCATTAAAAGATCATTTCAGTCATTTTCAGTCTTAATTTTCAGAGCATAAGAAAGAACAATATGATATAAACATTACCACTTTCTCACCTTCTGATGGATGTCTTAGCAAGTGAAATAGGGCAAACACAAATCAGGAGCAAAAGAGAAAGACCATGCTAGATGAGCAACAACTGGCCACTCCAACAGAACCTGCAGAAATTTAGCGTGGTCTGAACGTTCTACTCATCCCATTCCTAAGTATTCACACAAATTGTGATAAAAATAAACTAACTTTGAGCTAGAAGCTTTTGCGTCAAATTTTAAAATCATGCAGATCTAAAACAGGTTGAAAGGGCTATCTCACTCTAATACTTGACCTTCAATCTTTTATGAATTTAAAGCCTTTATAGGTATCCCTTATTACAAGTAAAATCAAAATATGAAATGCTAGAATGACAAAATATGTAATATAAAGAACAAATTCAATATACAGAAGCTAAATTCTCCTTCTTGTAAAGTCTCGGGGGTCTACAGTGTTGTCTTGCGTTTGGGGCACCTATCTGCAACTCAAAGCACGATCAGCGGAAAAGAACGACAGCCAAAGGGTATATAAGCATTCCCTATTACAAGGATTCTTCGTGACAAATCCATGGTGGTACCCGTCATCCCCATCTCTTTTCCAAATCACCCAAAGTAATACAGAAAAATCTAACTAGAAGCAGTACATGTTCTGTGTAAACAAAGCTGGAAGACAAATTCCCTGACAGCATTCCGAAGAGCTTCCCTCCCTTAATGCCTTCTATATAGAAAAAGACATTACTTTTTAATTGAAATCCTCAAGTATGAATGTGTACTAGGCATTACAATTCCCTGGAAATATAAATCCCAATATATTTGGAGATTCTTTCATATTGTAATGTTCAGCTTCCTGACAGAAACATTCAACTCAGTACACTCCAGTTTTACACCGAGAGAAATACATGTTTAGCTTTAAATTGTGTATCTGATTCACAGAGCAGGAGAGTATCTATTGTCTAGAGATTATCTGCTTTAACTTTCTCATTTTACATTTGAGGACACTGATATCTAGAGACGTTAAATGTTCTGACCAAGTTCAAACAGTTAATCAGTGGCAAGCAAGGATTAAGAATAAGTCTACATATACTGCTCAAAGCCTTTTCTATTACTCTACACTATGTAAACTTTTAAATAATCCACCTATCAATAAGTCGCAGAAAGATACCATTATATAAATTATAAGTGCATACTCATAATTTTCTTCCAAATTAGATATATTAAGAGAAGCCTGCATAAAATTCACTTACCTCCACCTGAGATCTAAAAAATACTATTTGCTTACATTTGTTACACATCATGTGTGTTGATCGGAATGAAAAATCCTGCAAGCACAACAGTTATTTTTAGAATTGTTATTTTAATTCAGCCCCAAAATGCTGATCCATCCCAGGAATGATACCCAAATGGCATTTCAATATTAAGAATCAGTGTGTAGATGCAAACAGTAAGAATTTTGTGACTTACATCTTTGGAATTGTTAAGGTCACATTCACACACTAGGTATCCCACAGTAGGTTGCCAATTTATACACAAAAAGCTATCTCTATACTGGGCACAGCAATTGCCAAAACTACTATTACCATTCGAAAGGTCACCTCAATGTGGTTTCAGGTGCCATTTTTAACAAGTGAACAGCTCAGCCTGCTAAAACACCGTGGTAGTGTGAGGACCAGACTTACAGATGATCCAAGTAGTTTCTCTCTCTTCCGTGTTTACAGTCTGTAAGTGCCTGGAATCTTTAATGAATAAGATGCAACATTTTAAAAATCTTTTCTAACCCTAGGCTGGTCCTCAGAGTAACAAGAAGCACTGCTAAGCTTGTGTCTCTACCAAATTCATATGCTGAAATCCTAACACCCCAGGGTGATGGTATTGGGACATGGGGGCCTTGGAAAGTGCTTAGGTCATGAGGGTGGAGCCTCATGAATGGGATTAGAGCTGTTACAAAAGAGACTCCACAGAGATCCCTCGCCCCTTTAGCTATGTTAAGACACAGCAAGAAGGTGCCAACTGTGAATCAGGAAGAGGGTCTTCAAATGAGATCTTGCTTGCACCTTGATGTTGGATTTCCCAGCCTCCAGAACTTTGAGAAATATATTTCTGTTGTTTTTAAGATATCCAATCTGTGGCACTTTGTTAGAGCAGCCTGAACAGACTAAGACAAACACAAAACATAAACAGATCCCTAAAAGTTCATTATTAAGGATTATAGAAATAGACAAATCAGAACTATCACAAGACTAGGGTGTAGAAAATAAGATACACCGTGCGGCTCAGCCATAAGATGAGAAAATAGGGCCTACGGATGTATAAGGACACCTCAGTACCCCTGCACTATGCTTAAAGGCAGCCATGATGTGCCATGATAAACTGTGCTCAAGAAATATGTTTACAAAAGTGTAGCTTGAGGAGGTTCAGGAAGGGTCTATGTCTCATATGTCAAGGAGAGATCTGAGAGAGGCAAAAACAACAAAGTATTTGGATGAATGATGCCAAAGTTCAAATTGAGCCTACTCTTTGTCACAGAGGCAGCAAATCCTCTATCACAACGAGGCAAGGAGCCCTGGTTGGATTTTGAGCCCTTTTTTTCACATTTGCTACAATACACAAAGTATCAGTTGTTCTTTGGGTTTTCGCAAAATCAACTATCACCATCCATGAGTGTAAACAAACAGATTAACAAACACAGGACATAAGCTATTGGTTATAAGAGTTCTCAATGTTTTACATGAAGTGAAGGATGGTATTATCATGTGATAAGCCTAGCTAGAAAAAGATTTTTGTCAATCAGCAACTATTTATTGTCATTATAATACTTTTTTGTTTTAGATAAAATTGACATACTTGGCAGCAAATAAGATTTCTCATTAACTAAAAAACAAGTATGATATGGCTTTTTACTTATTTTCAGAATTTTATCTACTCACATTAGGTTTCATTCTAAAGACCACAGTGTGTCAAGTCCAAGAGATTCTCTTTCAACTTCTGAGACTTTGTTTTAGTATTCTGTTTGACAAATCCTTATTGAAAATCAATTATATCCCAGGCATTGTACTAAATTCTAGGAATAAAAAAGATGAATAAGGCATGGCACTTGCCCCTAAAATAGTCAATATAATTGTCAGGCTATTGTGTACACAGTAAATTTCAATTTACTGTGACCAGTGTGATGACGGAGGTGTTCACAGGGTTATAAGGATGGACACTGAGGGCTACCTATTCTAGACTAGAAATCAGTCGGGAAAGAATCCTGGTGGGTGTGACACCCAAGAAGAGCCTTGAAATATGAGTCTACATTAACCAAGAAAAGAAGGAAGGCAAATGCCATTCTAGCAAAGAAATAGACTGAAAGACCCTGGTGCATGCACTGAGTACTTTAGTTCCCTGGGAGCAAGAAGTCTGGAAGGGCCAATTAGGAGAAGGTCTTTACATCATATTAAAGAATTTAGACTTTAACCTTTAGTCCTAGGATTGTAAATTGTGTAGAAAGCATAATGTACCTGAAGACCCAGAAGAATTGTTTTGCTTCATCAACATGACACTTTTTAGAACTTTTACAGTTGAGTACCCAAAGGCAAGAAACACAATCCCCTATGTTCCACGGGAATGTCATTCTTTATTGTATTAAATACAGCCATTTTTGTATGGTTATAGTACCTGAGTGGGGCTTAAAGACAATTGATGAATTTAAAACAGAAATTAAACATGCCAGATTTTCATTTTCTAATAAAATACAGTGATTATAGCTGATAACAGTGATTATATGAATAAAAATATTGTAAAACATCTTCAGAAAAACATACAGATCAACAACAAGAATAAATAAAGCCTATAAAACACACACTTGCAGCATAACTAGAGAACAGAGAAGACTACCAAAATCAAATTAGCTCTATGTAGAAAAAACAAACACCGTTTTCCAATGGAACTATTTCATAATATTTTGTCCCAAACCTTTAATACAGCAAGTCAGAGTCCAGGAAAAAATAAACTATACAAAGGAAAGGAGAAGAGAATGAAGAGTCTATGATTAAACTCAATCACCCTTGGAAAGGGTGATTTCTACCCTAGGCATGAACATACAGGGAAAAGAGGTCCTAACAGATCAAAGGGTTAATTATAGGTAAGGAACTTAAAAGTGCAATGAGATTACCAAAGGCAGTCTTAAAATGGCAATAGTGATGGAGAAAGAAAAAAAAATGGAGGAAGAGGCACCCATTGGAAATTGCACCATAAAGGGAAAGAAAAGCCAGACGTGTAATTTCAGGATGCTGCAAGACACATTAAGAAAAAGCAACACTGAAGCACACATATCCCTCCCCTCCCCTCACTACTTTCCAGAGAAGCCATCCGTTAAATAAACTACATGTTACTTCACTAACAGAAGTGAGTGGTTCTTGAACCAGAAATCTCACAACTCACATCAAAACTGCCAGCCCTCTTCAAGAAAGCAGAGGCACAGTTAAAGCTACTATAAGAAGAAAATATAAATTGAAAATCAAAACAATCAGCTGATGAAAATCTAAAAATAAAGCAAAAGAAGAAAATAGCATGAGATTTTAAACTGTATTAAAAATCCTCAAACAAGTATTTGGGGGATATAAAAATAAATACGAAGCCAGAAATTTAAAAGCTAAGAAGGAAAATGATCAAGAAGGAGTAAGAAATGATGGAACTCAGAATTCTTTGAATTCAGAAAAGAAACAGAAGAAAAAGACAAAAATTAAATCAGAAATAAAGATTAAATTACAAGTTCCCAAGGAAGAATGAATATGCTAAAAAGTTAATGGCTTTGAAGAAAAGGAAAAGAAAATCGAGAGTTGGAAAGTGAGCTTTAAAAGACATGAAAAAAATCAGAAAGTAGTTAAAATAGTCAAAGAATATATAACAAAAGGCAAAACTGGAGTGCTTGAAGAAAGAACACAAAACAATGGAAAAGAACTAATATTTAAAATTATACATCAAAAGAACTTTAGAGAAGAAAAAGAAGTTGGGTTCCCAAACTGTGTGCTGAGGCATATCAGTAAGCAGAGTACGTTCACAGGCATGATATGGGACATTTTGAATTTTTTGAGGAAAATACAGTAATATCTGTTGAAAATGACACAAACAACTAATTCAAAATAGTTCACAAATTCAATGTTAGATAGCACTACATTTCTTTTCATGGCATCAAATCTTTGTGAAGTTGAATTGTCAATAGTTGTTGTGATAAAAAGCAAGTACAAAGTGAGAATCAATGTGGAACAGGCAGTATCCAATTTGATTCTAAGGTTTAAGAAATTGTTCGGTGCTCAACAAGCTCATACATCCCAATAGTATGTGGTTTGAGTTATGAACAAAATAAAAACATGTTTTTTCTTCCTTTCAATTGTTTTCAAATGGCCATTACATCATTAGGTGATAAATACTTACTAAGTTGTTTGAATCAGCATACTTAATAAATAGAATAGTCATATATTTGTTTTGGCGTAGGGGCTCCTTGAAAATATTTCTGAGACTCTACAGGTACTATGACCTGAGAAAGTCTGGAACCCCCGCTTTAGTCTATACATAGAAGGAACAAACCAGGGTATGTGGGAAAATTGATCTTCAGTGACCAACTCTGTGACACATCCTAATAAAACTATTAATTAGATTATATAAACAAAGGAAACTCTTCAGTGTCTTGAGGAGAAAAGATCAAATAACTTACAAAACCATGAGAATTAAATGGATGTCAGACTTCTCAAAAGCAACATATAAAGCAAGGCAACAATGGAACAGCTTTTTCAAGAACTACAGCCAAGAAAAATGTGAAATGCAGTTTTATATCCAGCCAAGCGGTCCTCCAAGAACCAAGGCTATGGAAAAACAGTTTTTAAACATGAAATAACTCATGAAATACACTATACATGAGCCCTTCTTAAATATCCTTCAACCAAATGAGTATCATCTAACATTTCTGGAGAAACTTCAGTTGTAGATATCAGACAAAAAAATAGATGAAGACAAGGATATAAAAAAATGTATGTTCTGAAAAAGTATAAATAGTTCAAGTAAAACATGGCACAAAAGAGGAGAGAGAAAATTGAAGTAGAAAAAGTTCATTCACTGTTTTATTGGCAATAGAGCAAAGAATACAATTAAAAACTGACAAATTCAATAGCAAAAGGTAAAATGAAAAAACAACCTAAAAGCATTTCAAAATGTATTTTTAGGGGCTGGCCCAGTGGCATAGTGGTTAAGTTTACACATTCCACTTTAGCAGCCGGGAGTTCACAGGTTCAGATCTCAGGTATGGACCAACACACCACTCATCAAGCCTTGTGTGGTGGAATCCCACATACAAAACAGAGGAAGATCGGTACAGATGATAGCTCAGCGACAATCTTCCTTAAGCAAAAAGAAGAAAATTGTCAACAGACGTTAGCTCAGGGCCAACTTTCCTCACCAAAATAATAATAATAATAATAATAACAAATTAAATACAACAATCCAACTCTACATTAAGATATGTATACATTATGACCAAGTGAGATTTATTTCAGGAACTGTATTAATGGATTAGGAAATAAATTAATATAAATCAACAAAATAAAACATCTAAGGAGACAAATGATATAATTATCACTATAGATTACAAAAAATAAAAATAAAAGCCCTTTGGAAAAATTTAACATCTATTTCTGATTTAAAAGCACTCGAGAAAACAGAAATTAATGTACACCTTTTAACATAATAAAATATATACACCTTAGTGTTAAAACCAGTATCTTACTTAAAAGGGAAACACAAGAGATATTTCCCTTAGGATCAGGAACAAGATAAAGATATCCACTTCCTCTATTACTATTTAAAATTGTACTGGAGGCAATAGTAAATGCAATTAGAAAAGAAAAATCTATTAGATCAGTGATTCTTAAAGTGTCGTCTGTAAAACCCAGATGATTCCCAAGATTCTTGCAAGGAGTTCACAATGTCAAAATCTTTGCCCTAATAATACTAAAATGGTCATTTCTTTTTCTACTGTATTGATACTTGTACTCATGGTGCTAAAGCATGGGAGTTAAAATTGCTAGTATCTCAGTGTGAATCAAGGCAATGGAATCAAACTTTTCTAGTAGCCATTGTATTCTTCACTGTCAGGCACCAGAAGAAAAAATTCCAAGTTCACTTAAGAATGCCCTTAATCAGGCAGTAGAAATTATTAATATTATTAAATCTCAACCCTTGAGTACATTTCTTTTTAATATACAGTGTGATGAAGGGGGAAGTAAGCATGAAGGACTTATATTGCATATCAAATAATAATGTTTTTCGCAAAGAACCCACTAGTACAATTGTTTCAGTTGTGAGCTGAATTAGCACTTATTTCATGGAATACCATTTTCCCTGAAAGAAAAATTGGCAGATAAATTATAGTTATTCAGATTGGATATCTGGCAGACATTTTCCAGAAAATGCACAAAGTGAACTTCAAGGAAAACAACTGGCAGGATTTGCTGCCAATGACAAAATTCAAGTCTCAGAAATCTTATATCTACTGCCACGAGCTTGACAGCTTTCCAATAATTAAAGCCTTTTCTGATGAGATCAGTAGTAATTTTAACAAATGTGATTTAAAGAAATATTTTCTAATGAACTGTGTTAACATTTGGAATTTTTGCGTAACTCACTCAAACAATGTCTCCAATACATGCGTCACAAAGTCATGCATGGGTAAAAGACCCAAACTGCAAGATACACTAGTGGGTTTTAATGTAACATAGTACAAAAAGTACATTGAAATGCCTTCAGATTCCACATTACAAATAAAACTAAGAAGTTACCACACATCGAGTTTTGAAGTATAAAGAAGAATATCTACAATTCTCTGAAAATGTTACTAAAATAGTCCTTTGTTTTCCAACTACATATCTGTGTGAGGTCAGATAATCTTCATGTGGTTCAACCAGAAAAAATACTGCAACATATTGAATGCAGAAACAGATATAAATATTCACCTGTCTTCTATTAAGCCAGATGTCAAAGGGATTTATAAAAATGCATGTCAATCTTGTCACTAACTTAATAAAAGTAACTCAAAAAAAAAATCTGAAGAAATAATAGAGGGCCAGCCCTGTGGCCAAGTGGTTAAGTTCGCGCACTCTGCTTGGTTGGCCCAGGTTTCACCAGTTCACATGTGGACGCGGACATGGCACCACTCATCAGGCCACGCTGAGGTGGCATCCCACATAGCACAACCAGAGGCACTCACAATTAGAATATACAACTACGTACTGGGGCCTTTGGGGAGAAGAAGAAGAAGAAAACCAAAAGATTGGTAACAGTTGTTACCTCAGGTGTCAATCTTTAAAAAAAAACAATCTGTGCTAACAAGCAATGGATTTACCATTGTTATTTTAAAGTGAATTAATAAATATTCATAATTTTCTGTCTTAATTCTAATAAAGTAAATATTAGTAAAAATAACTCACACAATGGAAAACTCTCGGGAGTATTCAAAAATATTTATGAGTGTAAAGGGGTCCTGAGACCAAAAAGTTTGAGAACTGCTGAACTATAGTGTTAGAATGAGGAAAGAAGTAAAATTACCTCTATTTGCAGAATTTCTAAAAAAGACAGAGCATCAACAATAAAACTACTTCAAGTAAAAAAATTCAATAAAGTATCAGAACACAGAATTAACATACAGAAATCAATCCCCTTTATATACACAAGCGATAATCTGGCAGCTTGGATGTAATGGTAAAATAAAAGCACTTAGAACAGCAAAACAGAAAATAAAGTACTGTGAATAAACTGAACCAAAAATGCAAAGCCTATGTGAGAAAAACTTCCAAACATCTCTAAAAAACACAAAAATGGTCCTGAGCAAATGGGAAGATGTCCCTTGTTCTTGGATAGGTTGGCTCAACCTAATAAAGATGTCATGTCTCCTCAAGTTAATTTATAAATTTAAAACTATTCCAATAAAGATACCAAGAACATTTTTTATGTAGCTACAAAAGTTCATGTGGAAAAATAAGTATGCAAGCAAAGTTAAGAAAAATTGGGGAAAAAAAGGTACAAGCAGGAAGCTAGCTTAACTAAATATTAAAATTTTAAATTCTGTGTAATTCAAACAGTGTGGTACTGATGTATAAATAAACAGATTGGGCACTAAAACACAAGTATACCCAATATGACATTTTAGTAAATAAAGGTGACATCTCAGAATCCTGGAACTAAAAGAAGAGATGTATTAATAAATGGTGCTGGAAAACTGGATACACATTTGGGAAAAGACAAAATCAGATCCATACCTCAAAACATATACAATATCATGTATATCAGAAATCCAACATAAAAAATAAAACCATACAAGCTCTACAAAAAAATATTGGTAAATTCTAGCATAAATTAGTTGTAGTAGAGGATTTCTACTATGACTCAAAATCCAGAAGCACAAAAAAAAAGATAAATTTCTCTACAAAAAATAAAACTTTTGCCTGGCAAAAAATACAGTAAGCAAAGTCAAAACACTAAATGGGAGAAAAGATTTGTAACATCTGTCACAGATAAAGTACTAGTATTCCTAATAAATAAAGAACTCAAATTTGAGAAAGGAACAATGAAAACTGCAAAACATTGCTGAAAAAAATTGAAGACATAAATAAATGGAAAGACATTCCATGTCTGCGGATTGGAAGACTGAATCTTGTTAAAATGTCAATACCACCCAAAGTGATCTACAGAGTCAATGCAATCTCTGTCAAAATCTCAACGATGTTTTTTGCAAAAATAGAAAAGCTCATCCTAAAATTCATATGGAACCTCAAGGGACCCAGAATACCCAAAATAATCTTGAAAAAGAAAAACGAAACTGGAAGACTCACACTCCCTGATTTCAAAATCTACTGCAAAGCGATGGTAATGGAAACAGCGTGGTAGTGGCATAAAGACAGACACATAGGTAAATGGAATAGAACAGAGAGCCCAGAAATAAACCTTCACAGATACTGTCAAATGATTTTTGACAAGGGTGCCAAGACCATCAATGGGGAAAGGACATTTCCCTTCAACACATCGTGTTGAGAAAGCTGGATATCCACATGTAAAAGAATGAAGTTGCTCCCTTGCCTAACGTTATATACAAAAATTAACTCAAAATGGATCAAAGGCTTAAACATAAGAATTAAAACTATAAACTCTTAGAAGAAAACATAGGGCAAAAACTTCACAACACTAGATTTGTCAATAATTTCTTGGATAGGACATTAAAGGCACAGGCACAAAAGAAAAACAAATTGGATTTCACGAAAATTAAAAACTTTGGGGCATCAAAGAAAACCATCAACAGAGTAAAAAAGCAACCAATGGAATGGAAGAATATATTTGCAAACTATATATCTGATAGGGGACTAATATCCAGAAGATATAGAGAACTCCTAACATTCAACAACAAAAAACCCAATTCAAAAATGGGCAGAGGACCTGAATAGACATTTCTCCAAGAAGATACACAAATTGCCAAGAAGTACATGAAAGTACATTCAACATCACTAATCATTAGGGAAATACAAATCAAAACCACAGTGAGATACCACCTCACACTGGTGCTTTATGATGGCTACTATAAAAAAGCCCAAAAAGTGAAAATAAGTATTGGCAATGATGTGGCAAAATTGGAACACTTGTGCATTGCTGGTGGGACTGTAAAATGGCACAGCCTCTGTGGAAAACAGCAGTATGGCATTCCTTAAAAAATTAGAAACAGATTTACCATATGATCCAGCAATTCCACTTCTACATAAATAACCAAAAGAATTGAAAGCAGGATCTTGACGAGATATTTGTACACTCATGTTAATAGCAGCATCACTTAAGATAGTTAAAATGCAGAAGCAACCCAACAGTCCATCCACAGATGAATGAATAAGCAAAATGTGGTATATACATACAACGGAATATTATTCAGCCTGAAAATGGAAGGAAATTCTGATCTGCTACAATATGGATGAACCTTGAGAACACTATGCTAAGTGAAATCAGCCAGTCACAAAAAGAAAAATACTGTATGATTCCACTTATATGAGGTACCTAAAGTACAGTAGGCCCTTCATATCCAGAGGTTCCACATTTGTGGATTCAACCAACGGTAGATGGTGTACTGGAACCAATCACCCATGGATACCGAAGAACCACTGTCATCAAAATCAGAAAGTAGAATGGTGGTTGCCAAGAAAGGGGGGGTGGGGAGTTACTGTTTAATGGATATAGAGTCTCAGTTTTATGAAATGAAAAGAATTCTGGACATGGATGGTGCTAATGGTTGTACAACAATATGAATGTACTTAATACCACTAAACTGTACACTTAAAAATGGTTAAGATGGTAAATTTTATGTTATGCATACCGCACAATAAAAAAATTAAAGGGAAAAATGACCCCCCCAAAATCTGAAAAACACGAATATGCAATTCAAATATAGCCTATAAGTATAGGAAAAGATAAGTCACCTTCACTAAAAATAAAAGAAATATACATAAATATTGGGCTGAGATGTGTCTCATCTGTTATATTGGTCAAAATTAAAGAGCTTGACAACACGTTATGTTGGCAAGGCTGTGGGAAAACAGGCATTCATACCTTGCTGGTATGAATGCAAAATGGCACAATCTATGTAGAGGGGAATCTGACAATATCTAACAAAACAATACGTGCATTTACCTTTTAATTCAGTAACCCCCCTTTTGGGAATATTTCCTAAAGATACATCTCCAACAATATGAATATATATATATATATATATACATACAAAATTATTTATGAGAACACTGAAAGAAATTGCAAAATATTAGAAACAATATAAAAGCTAAAACATAGAAGTATAGTTAAAGAAACTATGGAACATCCACACAATGGAGCACTATAAAGCTGTGGGAAAGTAAGAAGAAGATGTCTAAGAACTGATATGGAGTTATTTTCAGAATATATCGCTAAGTGAAATATCAAAATACAGAAGAGCACTGAGAGTATAGTACCTCTGGGGGAAGAAAAAATAGGGGAATAAGAGGGCTTGTGCATGTGTGTGTGTGTGCATGTGTCTGTATTTACTCATTTGTGAAAAAAGAAACACATGACAGATAAACCAAATAAACTAATGAAATTAGTTACCTAGGGAATGAGTGGAAATACGGTGGAAAAATGACTGAGAAAGGGTTGTAAAGGATAAAGTAGGAATTACACTTTTCTCAGAATTCCTTTTTGGAAAATTTTTACTTTTGAACCATATTAATATTTGGACATTCAAAAATGAAAATATCTATGAGAATGGGAATAAAAAATGCTAAAATGAAATAAAAACAAAATTTCAAATGAATACTATAACCTCACAATATTTGGACAATATATCTTCAGATTAAAGACTAAAAGAACTATAAACAAACATTGAACTTTAGTTAGTGGGTTTGTTTATCTCAGTGGATGGCTTAGTGATTATGAAACTACTTTTGATGTATTCTAGGATTGAGGATAAGGAGAGCTAGGTTTCTCATTGTGAGAGAAGAGAGGTACAAATGTGGAGAGTGAGAAGACTAGAATGGAGCTTGTGGTGTTGATTTGGAAGAAGAGGTGAAAATCTGGACTCATGGTACGTATGTGCGCATGTGCACAGACACAGAGACAGACTAAGGGAGTGGGAAGAGAAACACACAACTAGACTTCCAGAGTGATCCTATAATCAATGCCATCCTAGTAGCGATGAGCACACATAATGTCCAGATCTCATTTTCTACATACCATTCTCCAGTAAAAGGAATCAGGGCTCCATTGAGAAATGACTGATTCCAGGACCAAGGTAGAGAAAGTACAAGATGAGCCTGAAACATCTTGTGCCAGAAAATAAGAAAATACTCATGGAATAATGGGGACAGGTCAAAAGGACACAGGAGGCAGATTGAAGGGATCGCTGCTCGCCAAATATGAGACAATTTGAGCATCAAAATATGTAACTATAGTAAAGGATTATGTATCAGTTTTCTAGGGCTGCCATACAAATACCACTGACTGGGTAGCTTAAACAACAGAAACTTATTTTCTCACAGTTCTGTAGGCCAGAAGTCTGAGATCAAGAAGTCGGCAGGATTGATTTCTTCTGAGCCTCTCTCCTTGGCTTATAGAGCTGTCTTCTCCCTGTGTCTTCATATGGTCTTCCCTTTGTGCATGTCTGTGTCCTAATTTCCTCTTCTGACAAGGACACCAATCATACTGGATAAAGGCCCACCCTAATGATCTAATTTTAACTTAATTACCACTTTAAAGACTCTATCTCCAAAACAGTCACATTCTCAAGTACTGGGGTAGTACTTCTTTCTACATATGAATTGTGGGGGACACAATTCAGCCCATAACAGATTATAACCAACTGGATAAAATAAAAACCATGAGTCCACACATATAAATAAATGAATTATTTAATTCATGGGGAGAAGCAAAAGTTCTTCATTACAGTAGACTTCCAAAAGATATCTACATAATCTCAAAGCATCTCCCCACGAATAACAGAGGGAAAAGTAGTAACTTTACAGTGGAGAAAACCAGCATACACTACCTTTAACCAAGGCTACAAAATCAACATCAACAATAATGGGAAAAATAGATATTTTATACCTCCTGTTATGATGCACTGAAAACAGAACGATTCTGTGATATTCTTGACAAAAATGCATTTTTTAAATCTAATCATGAGGAAATAATAGATAAATCCAAGCTGAGGAGCATTTTAAAAATCAACTGGACTATATACTTAAAAAATGTTGAAGTCGTGCAAGACAAAACAGACTGAGAAACTGCTCCAAACAGGAAACCAAAGAGACATGACACCTAAGTGAAAGGTGTGAGCTTCATTTGGTTTCTGGCTCAGAAATTGTTTTTAAGCTATGCAAGACATTATTAGGACAACTGGTGAAATATGAAGTGCTGAGATTAGATAATAGCATTGTATTAATTTTGATTTCCTGATTTTGATGATTGTAATATAACAGATGGTCTTTATTTTTAGGAAATACACACTGAAATATTTAGGGGTAAGGATGCAAAATAGCTGCAATTTACTCTTATATGAGACTGAAAAAAATATATCTATATTTTACATACATACCTACAGTCAATCCTCATCACTCATAAATTCCATATTTGTGAATTCACCTCCTCGCTAAAATTTATTTGTAACCCCAAAATCAATTGGAGCACTTTCACAGTCATTTGTGGGCATGCGCAGAGTGGCAAAAACTTTGAATCACCCAACACACACAATCCAAGCTGAGGTCAAACACGGTGACATTCTATTTTCTTGCTCCAGTTCTCAGGTTATAAATGTGTTCTTTTTGTGGTCTATTTAGTGTCACATTTTTCACAGTTTTGAGCTTTTTCTTGGTGATTTTGCTGTTTAAAATGGTCCCTAAGTATGGTGCTGAAGTGCCGTCTAGCGTTCCTAAGCACAAGAAGGTTGTGATGTGCCTTACGGAGAAAATATGTGTGTCAGATGAGCTTCGTTCAGGCATGAGTTATAGTGCTGTTGGGCATGACTTCAATGCTAATGAACCACGTATATATTAAATAAGGCATCTTTAAAGAGAAACACACATAAAACAAGGTTACGTATTGATGGGCTGATGAAAGTTTTGTGAACAGAGGCTTGTAGAAAGCAAACCCTGTATTTCTCCTAGGAGTAATGCTTCCATATTTACCAAAGTCAGTGTTTTCAGTGACTTTCTAGGACATAGCTACCACAAATAATGAAAATCAACATTTTGTGTGTGTGTGTGTGTGTGTGTGTGTGTGTATCACTATTTCTTGGAAAACCATGTGATGAAGCAGTTTAGTTGCATTTTGGGGTATTGCCATAAAAACATATTTTTAAGTACTAAAATTACTCATATTTTGCCTAGATGCTTATACTGTAAGACTGAAAGAACCAGATCAATACCCAGCATCTTAAATTCATTTCAGGGCAGATATTTATTGAATGAAATGGTGGGTGGAATCATCAGTAATATTTAAATTGTTCTGCCTCCCTCTCTTCCTCTCTGTCCCTCCTTTTCCTAAATAATAATTTTTGGATTTGTGAATTTAACACATATGTTATGTGATCCCATTGTATTATGGAAGAATTTTGGAGGGCAAATTGTAAGTGGAAAGAATGTTAGTAAGAAGTTACATTAGAAAGTATTTGATCAGGTGAAAAAGGATGAGGATCTAAGGAAATAAAGATAAAAAGGAGGAGGATTTTATATTTGATTATATCTGAAGGATGAAGAAAAAGTCAAGGATGACTCTCAGTATTCTGGCACGAGTGACACATTACCAGTTGATAAAGGTTGTTCAGGAGAAGCTCCAGTTTTAACATGTGGGTGGAAGATAATGAGTTAAACTAACCATAGGGAGATTGAGATGTTCAGCACATTGTTGGATAAATGTGACTCATGTTTAGGGAGAAAAATAAAGCTTAAGTTAAATATTTAGAAGTCACTGACACAAAGGTGGTGCTTACAAATTATCAGAGGATGAGACTGCCCATGGTGAACATAAAGAGAGAAAGGAAAGGCGGGCTGAAGATGGGTCCCTAGAAAATAATAACCTAAAAAGAGGAGCCCATGAAGTAAACTTAAAAGAAATAGGCACAGGTTGAGGAAGAACCAGGAGTCTGTGTTATGATGGAGGCTACAAGATTAGAGTTTCAAGGAAGAGCAACAATACCACATGCCTTAATTATAAGTCCAGAACGACAGCCACTGGAATTGACGATGATTTTTAAATTTGGGGTTATTATTGAATAAATAAGAAAGCGATAGGGGACAAGAGTGTAAACTACTCTTTCAAGTCACCTAGATGTGGAAAAAGATAAGACTATCATTAGAAAAGAACTTACAGGGAAGCGGTGACATTTGGTTGGTTTTAGGATTGGGCACTGGTTTCTAAACTAAGCAGAAATAGCAGTGAAAAAGAACAAGTTAAAAGAGAGGTGATATCTGATAGAGCAAGGACTGGTTGGAGGTGGGAGGATTTATCCTTTAGCAGGTAAAATATCTGATTCTTTGCAATTCCCCAGGAAAAGATGGCAAGCATTTATATCTATGCAAATAGCTTCAGTCTGAGAGGACATGATAGAAGATAAAATAATCCTTTGAAAGTAAGGAAAGTGGAGATTGGATTAATGGTTTGAGAAGAGAGGAAAAAGTTTGAAATCGATGTTGAGAGAAATCAGAGAAGTTAATGCATGGTAGTGAGGTTACTACTGAGATTAGAATTCATAATTTTACATTTCTATTATCAGATTATTTTCTCCAGCAGCATGAAACCTCCAAAACACGGAGGCTGAGAAATTCACTTATATGATTGGTACAAGGGAGTTCAGTGGGTTGACTCAAAGGTCAGTAGGGCAAGAAAGATGAGGGTAGTTATGAAACTATTTAATAAAATGTGTTCTATAAATCAATCTGTGCAGGGGAGAAAGAAGATCAATCTAAAGGGGTTAGTAATACTGGGAGAAAATGAAAGAATCCAGAAAATGGATCCAGGAACTAGAAGCTAGAGGCTAACAGATGACCTGGACAAGAAATGGTGAGGTAGGACCATATAAGCCTCAAAGAGAGAGAGGGACAGAGAGAGACTGAAAGAGGGAGGGAGGGAGAGAGGACAAGAGAGAAGAGGCTTACAAGAGAGCTTCTTTTATAGTATATATTTCAGACATGAGGTTAAGTGGTATTGGTTGCCGGTTTCCTCTAGAAGAAGACCAATGGCCAACCACCATCTCAAATGCCCTGGGTACCATCCTAAAGGCCACCTTAAGAAAATATTGTTCCAACTTTCCACTATTACCTCTCTGACATCAACCACCCTGTATTAGATACACACTGGTCACATTATTTTTTTTTTAAACATTGTCATCTTTTTTCAAATGACAAAAAGCTTTCCTGTGGTTTCAAAGTGAAATTGTCAAAAAGAATATAAATCTTTTTATTCAGTTTCAACTGGTACCATTCCAAAATACACATCTGAAAGCTCTCCAAAGTAGGCAATGATAAAAATTTTACATCATGTGCCTTTATGTTTCTTCTATAAATAAAAGATGGCGCAGAGCACTTCTAACTTGCCTGTCATTACTGGAACTGGTTGTGTTAGATGAGCATTGCTAACTTGTGATTCAATTTAGTGTCTTAAATTTCAGCCTTTTGGAAAGTAAATCTAAATTCCTATTGAACAGTTTTTCAAAATCTTGTTTTATAGACCAATGCAGTACCTTTGGCTCAAAATGAGTCTAACTAAGGACGTACAATTTAGCATAGTTCCAAAAAACTTGCAGCATATTTACAGATATAGAAAGGACGAAACTAATTCCAGATAATAGATACAGCGTATAGTAAAGATACAAAGATATTGTGTGCATGCACGCACATGCATGCACTGTCAAATAGTAGGAAAAGACTAACTTACATCCTTGTACTTTTTCTTAATTGGTTATTCTATTAATACTTGTATTCTCCACTGGACTCTTTACATCATGACAACAGGGACAGTCCCCTTTTGCTCTTAGTTGTATCCACAATGCCTCAACAAGTATTTATTAAATAATGAGTAATAATATGAAGACCAGTCTGACTATTGCTGACACTTTATGAGAGATATATAGTACTAAGGGAAAACTATGGTTGGAGGAGTCCAGTATATTCTAATTATGGAGGGTCTTAAAAACCAACTAGGAATCCAAATGAAAGTGATCTATGGAGTGGACAACAGGGATTCATTGTACATCCTTGATCAGGGAAATGACCTTGTGAAAATGCCTTTTTAGAAAAATGGTAAGGGTATAACAGATTAACAAGAAGAGAGAAAAACAGAGAACAAAAAATAATAAGTTGGGTGGCACTGACTGTCGTCCAAGTGTCAAGTCATAAGAGTCTAATTTGGTGTGATAATAATAGGAATAGAGAGGAAGTAGCAACCAAAAGAGGTATTTCAAATGAAGAATGAAAATACAGTCAACATTAACATCATTTTTTAAATCACTTACAATAACTTAGATTCACCTTTTGGAGACTGAGCCACAAACATAAACCAAGGGTAATGATTTCATTCCTAAAATACTACTTCCCTATGATTAATTTGCCTTCACTTCTACTTCTAGGACATTAACAATGTAAGGAGTCTTGAACCACCCAAAATCATATTTCTCATTTAATTCCATGATGTCTTAGGGCATATTATAAATTGTTGCTGGTTTGTTGGCCCTTTAATCCTGTGCTCCATGCAAAATTACCCAGTCAAAGCAAGAGTTACAGACCATGGCCAAGAAGGGCTCCCAGGGGTACACACAGTTTCCCACGGTGTACAGTACCCTTCTCCTCTCCTTTACTTTATCACCTCCAACCCATTCTTAACACAGCACAGGTATCTTCTGCACTAAGACACATTTTCTGATCCAATCAAACTGGGATAAAACCCTTGTTTCTGTCCCCAAAGGATCCTGGGCTCGTGTATATCACAGTATCTTCACACTATCTTAGAACTAGTATTATTATCTGTTGGCCTATGTATGACCCTCACCTATACTTTGAGTTCTCTGAAAACAGTGATTTAATCTTACTCTTGTCAGTATCCCTAGCACTTAGCACAGCCTCTAGCACATAATAAAACATTTATAAATGGTTGACGAATGAACTATTGAATGTTCCTGATCTAAATACGCAATGCTAGGTACCTGGGAAGGCATTCTTTAGGGAAAGAGATTACACATCCCCCTAAACCAGGACAGATTTACTCTCATACTACTGAAGTAAAAAAAAACTGATTTCTATTAACCAGTTCTCTCCATCTTAGTTGACCTTACCAAATTCTACAGGGAGACAGTGTCAAGGAGGCAACAAAGTAGAGGACAATTATTTTCACAATTTTGCTCATTAAATGTGTTCAGAAGCCATCACCAAGGGTGTAAGAAGGTTTCCACAGGTAGAGCCCTAGAAGTTCTCAGAACTTTCCAAGAGTCAGGGACTCAAAGGGTAGAATGTGTTACCTCCAAAAGGGTGAGCTCTCCAGACACAGACTCGACAACTACTTGTTGAATTGCTGCAGTGTCTCCAGGAATCAGAGGGTAGCTGGATTACATTACAAGTGTCAGGCCTTAGAAGCCTGAGGCTGATGAGACAATTGACAGTCCTTTCATTCTCTCATATTTTGAGAGGCAATGTCAAAGAAGGGTGACTCCAAGATCCACTTTACTACTTATTAGCCTATTAGCCACTGTGACTTTGGACAAACTCCTTAAGTTCCTCTATTCTCATTTGCAGAGTTGTTTTCAAGATTTGTAGAAATATATGGGGAAAAAACCGCATAGCTGGAGATACACACACACACACACGCACACAGACATTCAATTAATTGTGGCAAGTGATATCAAATGATTATTTGTTCTTTTCCTCATTTGTATGTGCACTTAATTTCTCTATAAAAGCAAAAGTATTGAGTCTTAAGGCAGACGTAAACTGATGGGGATAAATGACAAATGGCATTTCTTCCTATGTACCACTCATTATTATTCTGAAACAGAAAATAATGTGATACTGTAAAAGTCACACTTGAAACTTCCAATTTCCTCTCTCAATCTACAGTCATTTGGAAAATTTCAAATGGCTCTGTGGTTTCAACTAAAAATTTCCTATTTTCAGCCCTATATATAAAGTTTTTCTGAATATGCATGGTTTCATTCTTGTATCATTTACTTATTTTTTATTTATTTTGGACATTACTACAAACTTTCCAATTAAAGACTATACACATTTCCTTCCTGGATAACTAAGATAGTAGTACTAGCCACATGGTCAACATAGGAAAATTATATTAAGTCAACAAATTCTATTAAAAAAAAAAACCTATTTCTAGCTTTGGAGAAAAGATATGTATTTTTGGTTGAAGGACATTGGTATAGAAGCAATATCAATAATTGGAGGACACAAAAGTGAGCATATAGTAAGGCTCGGCCTCACTAAACTGTGAAATAACAACAGCTCAAACCTCCACTGAGCACTAGCCCTGCCAGCCCCCGTCCAAATGCTGCAAGTGAGTTAATTCTTGCGTGAGTGCTCACAACAACCCTGTGGGGCAAGTTCCATCATCATCCTTCTTTTACAAATGTGAACACTGGGGCACAGAGAAGTTAAGTAGTTTGCTCAGGGTCACACAGGTGGTAAAAGTGGTAGATGAACTTGGCCCTCTTCTGGAGCCAGCGATCTGAAACACTGTGGTAGGCAAGGGTTGAAGTGTCTTTCCCTTCTTCGGCTTTCTGGTCTGCCTACCCTCGTTTTGTATAAGAAGAAATATTTATATCTCACGTAATCCCTTCGGTACCCTCCATGAGGATAAGACTACAAGACAGTGTCTAATGTTACTATAGTTGAGGAAACTAAGACCCAGACGGCAAAGAAACTAGCTAAGACAAATAACTAGTAAATTATGAATTCAAGATTTTAAGCCAAATATTTCCAAGTCCAAGCCTGTCTCCCACATAGTGACTTTCCAAAAAAAAATTTTGCCATGTACTTTCTTTTAAAGAAAACTCCTGAGAAAGTCCACTGTAAGGAATAAACGTGAAGCTGCTTAGAAACCTCCAACACAGCATTCACAGCTGAATGCAGAACACACTATTGCCTCTCCGTGTACAGGCAGGACGCACCTACGGGTGTAGCTGAATCCAGCAGTTTCCTGCCAGGGGAGGGGAGCGGAGGGAATCTCACGAGTGACTGCGGTGAATCCATCATCAGCTAAAATCCCCCAGCCCTTTACATACACGCCGCTTCTAGGCCACATCTCACTTATTCCTGTACTTGTACAAATAATACAGAGACCTGAAAAAGCAGGGTTTTCCCTTGATCCCTGTTAAATTTTATTGTGCTAGATCCAATCCATCTCTCTAGGTTAATCGACAAAATGAAACATATTGCCTTATCCAGGATTTCTGAGAGCCTTTAATATGCTTTTTGATTCACAGAAAAAGGTTTAGTTACCAAATTTGGGGGGGGGGGTCAAGAAATAGATTTTCCATATAACACACATATTCACCAATTAACAGTTTCGGGTACTATTATTCCAAAGACGCTGTCGAGATCTTTCAGGAAGTTGATTCAGTCATTTTAACACATTTGTTTTCCTTTCCAGCCTTGTTTATAAGTCTATAAATTGGATAATCACACTCTCTTTATCTGTGTAATCTTTATCTAAATTATGGTAAAAATGCTGGACAACATAAAAGTTGAGGACAGAGTTCTTTTTCATGCCCCTAGAAACTTGTCTGATGATAATGGAAATGTTCTAAGTCTTTGCTGTCCAATACGGCAACGACAAGCCACATGCAGTTATGGAGCGTTTCAAATGCACAGTTGCTAGTGCGACTGAGGAACAGAATTTTTAATTTAATTTTAATTAATTGACATTTTTATTTATAGAGCTATATGTGGCTAGTGCTTGCTTATTGGATAGACAGCAACTAACAACACACCATGAATTGGCATTCATAGTACTCAAGCTTTGACTTGATTGCCACAACCAATTACCAATTAAGAATCCTTAACTGTCACCAAATCTGATTTCTCCACTGTGACATAAGACTATCATGAAAGGCTTTCTCATGTATTATGATTACCGCATTATTTTTTCATCTCCCAGATTAGGAACTGAGTCAAGAAATATAGAAGTTTATATAATTTTTTCAAAGCTTACTGTGGTATCATCTGATTTCTGTTTCCTCTTCAAGTTGTTCACAAGCAGTTCCTAAAATCCATTCTAGATTTTTGTGCTCAATGACCACAAGCGGCTAGTGGCTACCATAACGGACAGCTCAGATCTGGACGTCATCACAGAAGCTCTAGTGAACAGCACTTATCTACAACAGAGACTGGTAAACTGCGGCCTGTGGGCCACATTCTATCTGCAGCCTGTTTTTGTACAGCTAGCGAGCTAGGAATTGTTTTACATATTTAAAGGGTTGTTTTAAAAACATGAATATGTGACAGAGACCATACATGGCTCACAAATCCCAAAATATTTACTACCTAGATATTTAAGGAAAAAGTTTGCCAACCTCTGTCCAAGAGTAAGATGTATCTAGACCCCATTAGCAAAGTCTAAAAGCAAGCTCCCAACAAGATGCACAGGGGAGACAGAGTTTCAAGGTTGAGACCTGCCAAATTAGAGTGTAACAGGAAATATTCTGGCTTTCCAATGGAATATTACTTAGCAATAAAAAGGAACAAACTACTGATAGATGCAATAGACAGGTCAATCTCACAGATATTACATTGAACAAAAAACCCAGACACAAGAGAGTACATACTGTATGATTCCATTTACATGAAATTCCAGGACAAGTAAATCTGTAGTGATAAAATCACACCAGTAGTTGCCTGGCACAGTGGGTGGGGAGGGACTGATTGCCAAGAAACACTAGAAAAGTTTCTTGAGAGGTGAAAATCCTATACATCTTGACTTGGGCGGTGGTTACACAGGCATATAAGTTTGTCAAAAGTATTTAACCTTAAAATATATGTTATAATACAGAAATTATACCTCAATAAATTTGATTTTAAAAATCCATTCTAGAATCTCATTTTTTAAAAATCAGTGCTAAAGGTATTGATTTGTAATACACGGTATTCAATTACTTTCTCTTTCAAACATCAGGACACCTTCCCCCTCCAGTCTTTCAACATTTTTCCAATTCTTCACAAGTCCTTCAAAATCCCAACACATAGGATATGATTTATTTAGGACAGGAAGTAACTCAAAACAAATAAGTGCTCATTGATAAGGTAGCTCTTCATTCATTTTGGGTATTTTTTTCCTTACTAAAATTCACTTTAACTTTTAGCTTGAAGATCTTTATTTCAGGAAAGAATACTGAATAAAAATAAAATTTGAGGAATTTGGCCAATTAAATTAGTATCTCTGAAGGTAGGGCCCAGACACCGACATTTGCTATTTCATTTCTAACGAAGAGGCAGGATTGAGAACTGTCTTAGAAGACTAGACTTTTAAAGCTAGATGCTAGGATCTTATAAGGTTATCTGGTCAGACTATCTTATTTGAGAGATGGAGAAATTAAGATATGTGACCTAGTTGTTATTAATTAAAAAATTTTATTGAGGAACTCTATTCCTGAACAGTTCCCCGTCTTCCCAACTCCCCAATTAATAGGTGCATATACCTTTTTCTAAATTCTTGCAAAATGTTTTGTAGGGATTAAGTGTGGCAGGTATAACCATAAGTAGGTATCATATTAAGCTTATGTTGATAGCATACAAACGGGTGAAACAAGGAAAGAACAGTTGAATGAGATAAACTCATGGGCCACTAGACCACCCCATTATGTCAGCCTCCACATGAAAAACGCAAATCAATGAAGTAGTGATGCTTGTACTCCATCCTATCTGCCTCACTTACACAAAACCAAATGAATTCAACTGGTTTGATTCCTGCTATTTCACCCACTCTTGTCTAATAAGGTCTCTCTCTCTCTCACCTTGTCAGTCTCTCATTCTCTGTCTCTGTCCCTGCCTCTCCCCTCTTGAAGTTTCTTTTATTTCTATGTTTCTCCCTTTGGAGCAGAAGGGTTACCTGGGTATTAAACCAACTTAAGAGAATAAACTGGTTTCTTTTACCCTCAATCATGCCAAAGGGTACATTTGCATATAAACATTATTAACTAATTAAAATCATTCTTATCTATTCAGTAAAGAAAGTTATGTGAGGACCTCTACAGGGCAAAATTTTCTGAGCTTATTTATCCTCAAATGGAACAAAGAAGATTTTATTTGAGAATGTGTGGTAGGCAGAATAATGCCCACCCCCTGCCCCCCAAGATGCTCATGTCCTGATCCCCAGAACCTGTGAATGTTATTTCACTTGGCAAAGTAGAGTTAGGTTGCAGATGGAACTGAGGTTGCTCTTCAGCTAAAGTTGTTTACCTTAGGGGCCGGCCCAGTGGCGCAGCGGTTGAGTTTGCACATTCCACTTCTCAGGTCCCGGGGTTCACCAGTTTGGATCCCCGGTGCGGACATGGCACCGCTTGGAGAAAAGCCATGCTGTGGCAGGCATCCCACATATAAAGCAGAGGAAGATTGGCATGGATGTTAGCTCAGGGCCAGTCTTCCTCAGCAAAAAGAGGAGGATTGGCAGCAGTTAGCTCAGGGCTGATCTTCCTCAAAAGAATAAAATAAAATAAAAAGTAAAGTTGTTTACCTTAAAATAGAGACATTATCTTGGATTATCTAGGTGGGCACAATATAATCGCAAGTGTCCTTGAAAGTGAAAGAAGGAGGCAAAAGAAGAGAGTCAGAGGGTGATCTAGTTATGGAAGAATGATCAGAGAGATGCAGATTTCTGAAGACAGAAGAAGGCCACAAATCAAAGAACGCAGGCGGACTCTAGAAGCTAGAAAAGGCAAGTAAACAGATTCTCTGCTACAGCTTCCAGAAAGGAATGTGGCCCTGCTGACACCTTGATTTTAGCCCAGTGAGACCTGTGTCAGACATCTAACCTACAGAACTGCAAAATAATATATTTGTGTTGTTTTAAGCCATTAAATGTGGATAATTTGTTACAGAAGCAATAGAAAACTGATACAGAATGCTTCTAGTGTGCAATACTATAAATTAAACTCTTCATTCAGAATTTGTACTGAAAACATGATCAAACTATTCCAAGTGAAGGATAGGGCTCTTTTACGAAACAAATTTGAAAAAAACCTTTCCAATTATGCTAATCACAACCTCAAATCATGGCTGACAAAAGCGTAGAAAATAAACAAGTGCCGTATATACATCAAGTTACATTTAGCTTCAACTAAAGCAAGTAGGCAGAAAAATGAAACTTAAGGGTAAAGTGAAAATCTCCTTCTTCTGATTGGAGGACATAAATAAACACGGAGATTTTATCTTCTTGGCAACCTTACTAAGGGCCCTAAAAGCTGAGAAATGAAAACAAACTAAAGTATTTCTTTTAATTAGCTCAAATGTCTAGGCAGGGAAAAACACGAGACTTGTCACTGAGAGACAAATATTTTTTTTAAAGAAAAATAAGTAAAAAGAAGGAAAACTGCTGAGAATTAACACAGGCCAGGATGTTTAAGATTATGATTCATCCAAAGATTTGGACAACCCACCTTTTAATTCAAAGCCAGGATTCTGGCTGGGCTGATAAAGGAAAAAATAAAAAATTAATGAGAAAGATAAAAATGTACCTTAAGCTGCTTAAGAGAACAAACTTACATAGTACCCTTAAGAGAATTAGAAGCTCCACTTTTAGATTTAAAATGTATATTGATATGTTAATTTGCAATCATTCTATTTTAATAAAGCAAATTTTCTAATAGGCATTTTGTGAATTTAATGGCAAAATCCATTGTTTACAGAATGATGATGCCAGTTTAAATAAATTTTTTTAAAAAACCTGTTCTAAAAGGCTGCTCTGAATATTATCTATCTTGGGGGGTAATATTTTTTAGGGTCAAAAGTTTGCTAAGTTAATCAAATATTTAGTAATATAAGATAGCAAATTTAGAATCAAAGTAGCTAAATTCAAGCAGAGATTCTAATATCGGGAACCTTGGAGTTAAGCCTTACTCTAGAGCATAACCAAATTATAGGAAAAGTGTCCAACAAGAAGTAACCTATTAATATTACAGAACATAATCTTAATTATTATTATTACCAGCTAGCATTTATTGAGTGTCCATAAATCTCAACAGACAACTCTGCTAGGCATAATCCTTACAACATCCCCGCATTTACTAATTTTAAAACAGATGGAACCCGAGGATCAGAAATGTCCAAGTGCCTTGCCCAAGACCCTCCGCTACTAAAGGGCAGGGATGGGATTTTAACCCAGATATGACTGACTCCCCACTCTATGTATGCTCTTCCCAATGCGCAACACAGCAAGCACTATATAAAAGCTTCTGAGATTTCACTATTCTTACAGTACACCTTGCAGCTCTTCAGAAGGAGTCTGAAAACACAAGTACACAGCAACCAACACAAACAGAAATTCAAATCTTTGTCTTTTGCCCCTAAATCTAGTTTTCTTTCCACAGATTATGGTCTACAAGCCACTGATACCTATGCTGCCTGGTTGTTATACTGATTCACCCCAAAATCTTGTATCTATCTCCATCTGAGCTTTGGTAATATTAATCTGAAGGGAGAATGGGGATTAAGAAATAAAACAGAGTATATTTCCTAGTTTCTGAAATGATGACACTCAGGTGATAGGACTGAAACAGGTAGCATGTATTGACAATAGGCAAGAAACGCTCATGCTTCTGGTCAGGTCCATATCTTCCTATGCTTTCTGGATTTCTGGTCTGAACAGTTAAAACAATACAAAACAATTCTTTGGAATCTCAAATGACGCTTACACATTTGTTTCTTTCATTTACTTATCTGTTGATTCATTCATACAATATCATTTCAAGACTAATCTCAAACATTACTAAGCCTGAGACCCATAAATTTATCCATCTGGCAAGAACCTGTCACTTTACAAATCAAAAAACTGAGGCTGGAGAAGCTAAGAAAGTAGCCCTGGTCCACAAAGACAGCAGTGTCAGCTATCTGAGAGCACTCCCTCAATAAATGACTTTCACAAGAATATTTCTTGCGTGCTCTGCTTCTAAAGTCCCTGGCCTAAGAAAATATTTTTTAAAAGGGGGTCAGGGAAGGCCTCTTTGAGGAGTTGATATTTGAGCAGAGACCCAAAGAAGAGAGCTTTGTAAAGAGTATGTTACAAAGAAGACTATGTTAGACAAAGCGAACACCCTCAGTCTGGAGAGAATTTGGCACATTCAAGGAACAAAAAGGTCCCAGGAGACCATGAAAGTTTTTTCAGGTTTTGTTCAAGGGTATAAGGAAGGGAAACTATCAGGAGATTTTGAATAGCTGAGAGACACGATCTGACTTGTTTTTTAAATTAATTACCCTGCCTTCTGGGTGAAGAGACTTTAGAAGAGCAAGCTTGTAAGTAGGACTACCAGTCAGGGGACCACTACAGAAGACCACCTTATATTATATGATAGTTTGGACTATGGGTTGATGGTGAAAATCATAACAAGTGTGTGGATTTAGGATGTATTTTGAAAAGAGAGACAGAAGTTGATAATAAATGTGAGTAGGTAATCAGAAATAAGAGTTAAGTATGATTCTTAGGATTTTGACTGGAGGTGGGTAACATGGAAAGGTACTGACATGGGGAAGACTTGGGAAAGGAGTACACTGGGAAAGGGACGGGTAAAGAAATCTCCAAAGGAAATATTGACAAGGCAGTCAACTTCTGTGCCCACTTCTTTTTAAAGTATTAAATCAACAGTGGTTAGAATATGATCAAATGTTAACGATTCTCCTCGTTTCTGCTTTCTGTTTCTATGCATTTTATACATCTAGATGTTTCCCTGCCAAGTTAGACATCCTAAGCATGTGATTTGACATCACATGAACCACAGATAAGACCAATACCTTGCCTTAGTATAAACTTACCTTTTAAGAAGACAAGGAGAACATCACTGCCTATGAAAAATTTTGCTTCCATGTTCTTAGTTAGAAGGGGAAGAAGGAAGTTCTTGGCAATATTAAAACACCTGCTGGAGTACTATCTCTTTCACTACACAAATCACCGGCCCTTTACCTGAAGGATGAGATTACATCCAAATCATAGAGGCTGGTTTTTCCTTCCATATTCCTCTGGTTACCTATCCTGTCATCTGCGATGGTACACTTTCTCAATTCAATGCAAACCAAAGACAGAGCAGTGAGAGTCAGGGAGCCTTATCGCCAGAAAACAGGAGATGAGTCACCACCATCAAAGCCAGCCCAGTGAGTCAGAAGCACGACTCAGAAAATTCAGCAAGAAGATGCCTTTATGACTAAAATTATCTTGCTGAGCAAACTAAATTGATTTAAAGAGGGATTTCCACTCCTCTTTTTAATTACAAGAGAGTATTAAGATTAAGCCATGATTTTAATACTGATTAAAAATTCTGTTAAATGATGATGACTCACGAAGTTTCTCCCACTGTCCTCCCACCTTTAGTCAGCAGTCCTACCCTTGATTCAAATAACTGGAATCTCACTCATCTTTTATTAGTTGATTGATTATATGATAGCAATATAATTTTAGTTGATGCCACAATGGCAAGACAAAAGAAAATTAATTCATTGGGGCTGGCCCAGTGGCATAGTGGTTAAGTTCACACGCTCCACTTCAGCAGCCCAGGGTTCCCCGGTTCAGATCCCTGACACAGACCTTATCAAGCCATGCTGTGGCAGGCGTCCCACATATAAAGTAGAGGAAGATGGGCATGGATGTTAGCTCAGGGCCAATCTTACTCAAAAGAAAAAAAGAAAAGAAGGAAAATTAATTTATCAGTAAAACCACATCATTTAAAAGACGAGATGTTATAAATTTAAAGAACTTTATTAAAATCCCCACACCAGGATCAAGGAGACAGGATGATCCATATGAGCAAAAATACTCGTTGCTATAAAGAAATAACGTGTAACATTCTCCCTGTCCAATCCTAAACACTTCTGTAGAAAAGTATAGGGCTTCAAAGAACTCTTGGAAGAAATTTGGTCACTACTCTTGCCACTTTGTTTCAAAAAACGACACTACCAGGGATAATAATCTGGCTACCTCTTTTTGAGAGATTAATATTTACTAGTCATTGTTAAATACATAATATCCTATTTTGTTTTCTAAACAAAGATTAACTTTATTGTGACGATTATTTCCATTTATTTAAAACCTCCTCAGCCTAGGCAGACCACACTTACTGCATAAGTGGGAGAGTCAGGAACTAGACTCAGTTTCATGCCCTGACTCCACACAGCACCCATTATAACAGGTTTTCCTTCATAAAAGAAAAACAATAAAAGTAGAGAATAAATAACTGTGCAAATTCCTCTGTTCTCTATTAGAAAAAGAGCACTCATGAGGCAGCAGTGTATGAAGGATGCATCTTTTACAGGTAATCCACAAAGGAAAAATGGCAAAATCTTAAAAGGCCATTTAGAAATCAATGATCTTAGATCTTTGGTCAGAAATGGTAGAAGAAAGGTAATTTTTTACTAATAGTAAAAGATACCTTTTGTGGATTCCCTTTGTAATTGGTCAAATCTCTCATCAATTCCCTGATGGGAAAAATCACATCCACCTCACTGTGACTGATTTCTTTTTCCATCATCTTATAACTCTTGCTATTTTTATCATCATCCATCACTGTTTGCTTTCTTAATGAACTGCATAAGTCGGGACAAGTAAGTGTCTTGTACGGCAAATAATATAGCAATTCTTGGAGAAAATCAATCAGTCTAACCATGAAAATATTGAGTTTTGCCCAAGAAATAAATTTCTTCCTCTTTCCTTACTTGTGTGTGTGTGTGCATGCATGTGAAGAGAGAGATAAAAGACTCTGTGTAAGAAATTTGGCTCAAATTTGTACAACTTAGGTTGTTATCTTAAAATCTATTCTTTCATTTATTGGCCTCAAATTTTTTGCTCTTTTCATAAGTCATTACACTAAATTCGGCTCTACCTATTTCTAGTTGCCAAACCCTTTACCCCCTCATTCAGTGATCTTGTTATATAGAGCTAAAAAACCAGTGATGAGAAGGGAATGCAGACAAGTTGCATTGAAAAACATAACTAGGTTTAAGGTCAGTGAAATGCTTTAAATTGTCTGCTCATCATGGAAAAATTTCTCCAAAAGAAAGGAAAAAAAAGAGTCTCCATTCAAAGTAATCTTGAAAGATACTGAAAGATTGAAAGACAAAAGCAGCAACCAGCTCATTCTAAACAGACTTTCTAAATTCTAAATCAAACAGAATTATTAATTTAAATGTTTCCTTAAAATGCATTATGATATGTTAACTTTGGTTCTCTTGTATCTGCCAACACCATATATAAAAATGTATCTTATAAAAAGCAGCTCCATGAAACTCATGAGTAAATTTGATACCAGAGTAATGCTGAAGCCATTGTACCCTCTTCGTGATGACAAACAAAAGAAACTTCTCCATGGTCTCAGGATTAAGAATATTTGTTGCTTCTCCTAAATAGTTGGTCTTTTTAAATCTACTACACACTATAAATGAGGAATTGATCCCATTTCCCTCTTTGTGGCTGCTCAAAGGTAAATGTGTGGGCTACATTTAGAATCTAATGGCTTATGTTTTGTATATCACCTCACTCATTTCTTATTTCTCCTACCATTCCCTCTCTTTCTCCCAAATTCTTTGCCTATTCGTTCTTATTTAATGTCACTTTGTTCTGTTGTGCATATCCTTGTAAGCTGAAAAATCCTTTTCTTTTTTTACAAGATGAAGAGAGCTGGCAATTCGCAATAGAAAAGTTATAATATAAAGAAGCATATTATGACTGCATTATGTTAAAAATATGGCTGCAGGTAGAAGGCAATGTACAAATACTAAGGTAATTGCTTGAGGGTGTCAGTATTATAAATGTTTTGCTTTTTTCTAATTATGTCATATTCTTTTCATTAAATTTTGAAATATTTTGGTTAAATTTTTGTTACAGTAGAATTTTATCTTTAATGTGCAGTACTTTGGTGCCCCCGTACAACCAAAGAAATACAGTACATTGCATTCAGTTAAGATTGAGTTTGAATTAAACATTTCAAAAGGCAATTTTATTTGCATAACACATAGTTATCCAGAAGTGAAACAAAGAAAAATTATCCTACTTAGGTTCAAAATGAGAGAATATATAGTCAAACAAAGAAATAGAAGAAAATACTCCATGAAATGCCTTGCCTTATACATAAGAACACCTCCTGCTATGAAGTCATTTACCACCTGATTATCTTGCATGTTTCTATTGATAAGAGGAAAAAAGCAACATTTTCTGACTATTATTTTATCTCAGTATTGCTCTATTTCTTCCTTGGATTCTTTCTACTGATCTTCCCTTCCCTTTTGAAATCACTTTTTCCTTGCATTGATAAATTATTTTAAGATTTTACCATCATATTAATTGTCCTCTTTTGCTTTTAAGCTTTATCAGTGGATTCTGTAGACTGTTAGCACATCTTTCAGAGTTGGATTACATATGTTACTATCTTGTCTTATACCTTTCTTCTTAAATTCTAACCTCTGAAGACAAAATTTGCCTAGAGTATTTCAAATGACATTATACAAGAGGATAGTAGTAACAAGAATTAAGTTATGTTAGAAAATCAGAGAGATAGTATATGAAATTGATTTCTAAAAGTCAATGCTATGAAATGCCTTTGACATACTGAACAAAAAGTGTCATAGTGAATATGACTGGGTTTTCCTATCTCTTGGCCTTTCTGTGTTGTATGGGTGTTGACTACAATGCCAGCCAATGCTACATTCAATTATTTAACCTTGACATTCTAAGCAATGCTACTTTGTGTTCATTATGTTTTTGTGACCTCAAGGGTCACTAATTGTGTGATCATTTTATTGTCCTGGTAATTAATGCAAATGTTAATTAACATGGCTCATGATAATGAAGACCCAGAGGATCCAATTTCTTACAATTAATTACAACTTGATTTGTTATTCTATCTCCACATCTTATTTGTGAATTTAAAACTAGCATTTCTCTAAGGTTATTACCAACAACCATAATAAGATGGTTTTCAAAATACAAATTATATTTTTCATGATCCCTTGATATGTAGTTTCTTAAAAGTAATGATGATCCCTCACGTTTGTGGGTCTGTACCAGTTCCTGATGCACATTTAGAAAATATTAAAATGCTCTTCCCCTTGCCTGGAATGTTTTCTCCTCACCCGCTAGGTGAACTTTTATTCATATTTTAAATCACCCATGTGAGTCTTCTGACTCTCTCAGATCTGCCTCTCCTACATTAAACTTATACATTTTGTTGCATTTCATAATTATTTACACATTCATCCCCACACTAGAACATGAACTCGTTGGGAAGCAGCAGCTATGTCCCATTCAACTTGGTGTCCCCACTGCCTATCATTGTGTTTTGCATATAATAGTCCAATAAATGCTTGTGGGTGAGTAAATGATCTAATCTGATCCTCATACACCATGAGGTGAAGGTGAGAAAAGAGAGGCTCCAACATATCAAAACATTTGCCAGAAGCCAAATTGCTGCTAAGTCACAGAACATTCTTTTTTTTTGTTTTGTGGGGAAAGATTCACCCTGAGCTAACATCTGTTGCCAATTTTCCTCTTTTTTTTTGTCCTCCCCAAAGCCCCAATGCATGGTTGTATACCCTAGCTGTAAGTGCTTCTAATTCTTCTTTGTGAGTTGCTGCCACAGCATGGCAAGTGACAGATGTCTAGTGTGGCTCCACAACTGGGAAACAAACCTGGGCTGCCAAAGCAGTCAGAGTGCTGAACTTTAACCACTAAGCCATCAGCACTGGCTCTCACAGAACATTCTGACTCCTGTCCCACTACACTCTCCCATATCTATGTAACCAACATAGAAAGGTGAAGAAGAAAGAGAAAGGAAGAATATACTATGGACACTCTACACTTAACTGGTATATAAATTTCCATAAGCATTGTATTAAGTGGAATATAAGAATTAGAAATAGGGATATAATAATTAATGAACTATATATTTAAGATTCATTCATTCAGAGGACTAATAAGAGTTAGTTATCATGGAAAAAGGTGAGTTGAACAAATGGCTTCTATATTCAAATATACTAGTTAACAAACACTAGAGGGAAAGAGCCTTTTGATACAAAATTCCAATCTATGGCTATTTACCTTTTTTCCATCTGAACAAAGATGGATATTTTAACTTTGGATATGTTCTGTTCTTGGACCTATATAAGTGGATGTGATATAATGAAATGGCAATCTGAAAAGTACCCATTTGAGCTGAACCTGTAAATAAATTCTAGTCTAAATAAGGAGTAGTTAAAAAATTAATCTCTAGGTCTAGAAAAATCCAGAAAAGTTGTTTCTATATTTGAGTACATTTCCTCCCAGTAACATAAATTAAAGGAAAATCAAGTGATCACATTCTCCCTAATAAAAGATCGAAGGAAAATCATATACATGAATTTAAATGAGTGCCAGGAGCATTAGAACCGTACTCTTATTCGTAATCAAATGTTATTTTAAAGTAAAAACAGGATGGGAAATGGAAGTTCTTGGTTCTATATTGAATCAGCCACAAACTGTGTGTTTAGCCCTGGATAAGTTCTTTAACTTACTTGTTCAAGATTTCTCACTTGTGAAATGAAGCAGCAGGACTAAATGCTCTTCAGAATTCTAAAGTACTCTATTTTTCATCCTTTTATACATTTTTCTTGAGAAGCAATAAAACTTAGTGATTGAAAACATAGGGTCAAACCCAAAATCTACTACTTTGAAGGTCTGTTATCTTGAGAAAGAGACTTAACCTCCCTGTACCTCAATTTCTTTATCGGTAAAATGAAAGCTGTTGTGAGGATTAAATGAGTTAATATGTGGAAGATGCTTAAAACAGTGTTTGTCACAGAGTATACACTATTATATTTTAGCTATTATTATTTTACCACTCCAAAGTTTACCAATGTGTGAAAAAGTGGATATGGGAATGTAAAAATTATGTTATAATGGGATTTCTGCTTGAGCTAACTCAAACCCAAGGCCTTGGTAATTTGTGAATATATTTCATGAGTATAAATTCCACATTTTCATATTCTCCCATTAAAACATAATGGATGGGTACTGCTAGCTTCTAAGCAAGATGCAGAACGTTAGAAAGAGCATTGCTCTCACCCTTAAGACCATAAAAGTAACCAAGAAAATTCTGGACCATCTGAAAACTCCCAACTTTTCTTGAATTCATTAGAATGCTGAGGTGGTAGGGCAACAAACTCTAACCTAAAATCTAAGGAAAGAAAGGCACCTGTAAGGAGAAATAGGATGTGAGTACTTGCTTACCTGGCACAGATACTATCAGACACGTTAACAATGCAGCTAAAATATTTAATAAATTGGTAAAGGTTAAATGTTGGCTAGCAAGAGAATAAAAATATTGGGAAGCCACATACGTAAGAGGAATTCACAGAATTTCAGGCTCTTCTCCACAGTCTTGACCAGTTGCTCACTAAAAAAATGATTAGTCAGAGTCCTGAGAAAGCACCCTTCACAGTACAGGCACGGAAGAAGGCAACAACATACCCTTCAAAAAAGACATAAAAGTCCACCCAGATCCATCTTCCCTTTCCCCCCTACAGAACAAACACCTTCCACTACTGGTAGAAGGCCAACAACAATGTTCACCCCTGGGGCACTATTGAAAACCCAGAGAGGCTAGGGGAAAAGAAAGGGGAAAGAAAGCCTTCTATATCTGGAAAAGGGGCAGGAATATAAGCCAGTCCCAGATCTACAACTGGAAGTGGAGTAAGAGCACTGATAGTCTTACTTCTGAGACCCACAAACATAGTGCCTGTCTAAAGCAGAAGCTTAATCAGAACTATAAAAAAATCCCCCTGACCCTCACCACAAAGATAATAAGCATCAAGTAGCAATAATATAATGTAAGGAGTTTGGGCAAGAATGTTGAGAGAAACTCTCTCTAATGCACGACACAAAAGGAGGATTGGAAGCTGAGGGTAGAACCTTGAGGGAAAAAAAAATCCCTCGCAAACTACCATCACCCTAAATACAAGGTAAAAACTACTAGAATTTGAAGGCTGTGAAGCAATGAGGGTAACCATAGGAACAGCAATCCCAAAACTAGATCACTTCCTGTCCACACTGACTCAAATAACACTGAAGGCTTAACAGAAGGAAAAACATACACGTTTCTAGGCAGAAAATCTATTTACTTCAGTCACTACTGCCTTACACCAGATGCCCAGAAAAACAAAAAATTATGAGCTATCACAAAAGAAAAGAAAAACACAACGTCAAGAGAGAAAATGATCTAAAGAGCCGGATTCAAACATGAAACACATGTCAGAACTATCAGGGAATCTACAATACTATTATTAACATGTTAAAGGTTCTGATGGAAAAGGCAGACAGCAGGCAGGAACAAATGGGTAATTTCATCAAAGAGATGAAAACTATAAGGAAGAATCTAATGAAAATGTTATAACGAAAAACACAGTAACAAAATGAGAGAATGCATTGGGCAGACTAATCAGTAGACTCAAAAGACAGCCAAAGAAAGGATCAGTGAACTGAAAGACACGTCAATAGAAAGTACCAAACTACTTTAAGAGAAAAAACAGAGTGGAAGAAAAAAATCAGAACAGAGCATCCAACATTTGTGAGAGAATAAGAAATTTAATGAAAGACTCTGAACCACAGATCTAAGGGGTTCAGATAACCTGAAGTAGGATGTATACCAAAATGAAACAAAAGAATCAAGCCAAATGCACATACATGCAATCCTAGGCATATCATGTCAAACTACTGACAACAAAATTAAAGAAAAAATGTCAAAGGCAACCAGACAACAAGAAATATTACATAGACAAGAACAAAGATAAGAATTACAGTAGACATACAATAAGAAACAATGCAAGTCAAAAGACAATGGAGTGCTATCTCTAAGTTGCTGAAAGAAAAAAAGTCAACCTAGAATTTTATAGCCAGAGAAAATATTTTTCAAGAATGAAGGAGAAAAACATTTTCTCAAATGAACAAAAACAACATTTTTGCCAGCACACCTACACTAAAAGAAATGTTAAAAGAGTTCTTCAGGCAGAAAAAAATATGACACCAGACAGAAATTTGGACCTATGCACAAACAAAATGAAGAGAGCTGGAAATGGAATAAATGAAAGAAAATACAAAATTTATTTTTCTTATTTTTAAATGCTCTAGAAGATCATTGACAGTCTAAAGCAAAAATAGTAGCATTATACTATGTGTTTATAGTATGTAGAAAAGTAAAATGGCACCACAATAGCACAAAGGATGAGAGGAAGAAATTTGAAACATACTATTGTATGGTTTTCACACTACATAGGAAACAGTATAATATTTGAGGATAGACTCTGAGTAATTAAGATGTATATGGTAAACCAATGGACAATCACTAAAATATTTTAAAGAAAAGAGTATAAATGTTAAGCCAGCATTGGAGATAAATGAAATAATAAATAATACCCAATTTTTAAAAGAGAAGTCAGAAAAAGAGGATAAAAGAATAATAAAAATAGAAAATGTATACTAAGACATTGTCTTTTAATCCAAGCATATCATTAATTACATTAAATATAAATGATCTAAATAGAAATTAAAAGATTGTCAGACTGGATAAAATAGCAAGACTCAAATATATGCTATGTATAGGAAAACACATCTTAAATATAAAAACAAAGGTAAAAAAATAAGGACATAGAAAAAGATATACTACTTAAACATGAATCAAAAGAATGCTGGAATAGCTACACTAATATCAGAAAAAGTAGACTTCAAAACAAGGAATAATAGAGATAAAGATGGACATTACATAATTAACGATAAAGAAGTCATTTTCCAAGAAGACATAAAAAAATCTGAATATGTATGCAACTAACAACAGAGTTTCAAATATGTTAAGAGAAACCTGATCAAACTAAAAGGAGAAATAGACAAATCCACAATTATAATTGGAAACTTCAAGACTCTCCACTCAGTAATTGATGTACTCAGATGCACATCTGTGATGTAACTGTGTACTCAGAATAAGTACACAGAAATTCATTAAGGCTATAGAAGACCCGAACACCACTATCAACCAACTTGACTGACCTGACATTTATAGAACACTCTACCCAACAACAGCAGAATACACCCTATTTTCAAGTGTCATGGAATATTCGCCAGGATAGACCATATTCTGGGCCATAAGTTTCCTTAACAAATTTAAAAGACTATATATCATACAAAATATGTTCTATGAGTATAAATGAATAAAATCCAAAATCAATAACAGAAAAATATCAGGAAAATCACCAAATATTTAAAATTAAACAATACACTTATAAATAACGTATGGGCCAAATAGGAAGTTTCGAGATAAATTAGAAAATATTGTGAACTAAATTAAAATGAAAATACAACATATCACAATTTATTAGATTCAGCTAAAGCAATGCTTGGGGGAAATTAATAGCATTAAATGATTCAGTCTCAACTAATCTAAGCTTCTGGTAATCTAAGCTTCTGACATAAGAAATGAGAAAAACAAGAGCAAATTAAATCCAAAGCAAGGAGAAAGAAAGAATAAATAAGCAGAAGTCAATGAAATTGTAAAGACAAAAAATAGTACAGGAAATCAATGAAATAAAAAACAGCTTCTTTGAAAAGATTCATAAAATTGATAAATTTCTAGTCAAACTGAAAAAAAGAGAGAATATATGAATTATCAACATCAGGAATAAAAGAAGGGACATTACTAAAAACTCCACAAATATTGAAAGGATAATAAGGGGATATTATGAACAATTCTATGCCCCTAAATTTGACAACTTAGGTAAAATGATCAATTCCTTGAAAGATAGCTTAAAATCTTCCAACAAAGAAAACTCTGTTCTTCAACAAATGGTGTTGGGAAAGCTGCTTAAAACATGCAGAACAATGAAATTGGACTCCTATCTTATACTACTAACAAAAATTAACTTAAAATGGATCAGACTGAAACATAAAACCTGACAACATAAAACTAGAAGAAAACACAGGGAAGAAACTCCTCAGCACCGGTCTTAGCAATAATTTTCTGGATATGATACCAAAAGCACAAACAAAAAAGCACAAATCAACAAATGGGACTGACTACATCAAACTCAAAAGCTTCTGCACAGCAAAAGAAACAACTACCAAAATAAAAAGTTGACATACAGAGTGGGAGAAAAATTTTGCAAACCATATACTGGATAAGGGTTTAGTATCTAAAATATATAAAGAACTCATACAACTCAGTAACAAAAAAAAAAATCCAATTTAAAAATGGGCAGAGAAATTGAATAGACATTTTTCAAAACAAGACACCTAAATGGCGAACAGGTACATGAAAAGATAGTCAGTATCACTAATCATCAGGGAAATGCAAATCAAAACCACAATGACATATCACCTTGTACCTGTTAGAATGGCTATGCTCAAGAACACAAGCGATAACACATATTGGTGAGGATGTGGAGAAAAGGGAACCCTTGTACACTGTTGGTGGGAATTTAAATTGGTTCAAACACTGTGGAAAACAATATAGAGGTTCCTCAAAATATTAAAAATAGATCTATCATATGATCCAGCAATTCCACTTCTGGGTATATACACAAAGGAAATGAAAATCAGATATTGAAGAGTTATATGCACTGCCATATTTATTGCAGCGTTATTCACAATAGCCAAAATATAGAAACAACCTAAATGCCCATAAATAGATGAATGGATAAAGAAGATGTGATATATATACATATACAATGAAATATTATTCAGCCATGAGAAAGAAGGACATCCTACCATTTGCGACAACATAGATGGACCTTGAGCATATTATGCTGAGTGAGATAAGTTATCCAGACAGAGACAAGTACTGCATGATGTCACCTATATGTGGAATCTAAAAAAGTCAAACTCATAAAAACAGAAAGAAAAATGGTGGTTACCAGGGGATGGGGGTTTTGGGGATAGGATAGACGTCATTTAAGGGCACAAACTTGCAAAAAAGTCATAAATAAGTCCTAGAGATCCAACACATAGTACAGTGAATATAGACAAAAATATTGTTTTATAATCATCAAACTTGTTAAGATACTAGAACTTAATGATTCCAACCACCAAAAACAAAGGGATAATTATGTAACATGATAAAAGTGCTAATTATCACTACAATGGCAATCTCATTACAATATATAAATGTATCAAATTAACATATTGTATATGTTAAATTTGCACAATGGTATATGTCAAATATATTTCAAAAAAAATGTTTTAAACAACAACTGTTGAACAAAAAGGGAAAGAAAGAAAGAAAAAGAGAAAGAAAGGAAGAAAATTTGGGATCCAGATGGTTTTCCTGGTGAAGACTACGAAACATTTGAGGCAAAAAATAATACCAACTCTACACAAATTCTTCCAGAAAATAAAAGTGAATGAAATACTTCCCAAATCATTTTTGGGGTTTTTTTGGTGGGAAAGATTAGCCCTGAGCTAACATCTGTGCCAATCCTCCTCTATTTTGTATGTGGGATACTGCCATAGCACAGCTTGATGAGCATTGTGTGGGTCCACACCCAGGATCCGAAACCGCAAACCCTGATCTGCTAAAGCAGAGCATGCGAACTTAACCACTACACCACCAGGCTGGCCCCTCGCAAATCATTTTATGAAGCCAGTATCACTCTGGTGCCAAAACCAGACAAAGACTTTGCAAGAAAACTACAGACTGACATGTCTTGCTATCATACATACAAAAATTCTCAACACAATATTAGAAAATTAGATTGAGCAATATGTAACAAGGATAATACATCGCAAACAAGAAAATGCAGAATATATAATGAACCCTGAAAATTCAAAATAAGAAAATAACCCAATTAGAAAATGATCACCAAAAGAAAAATTGAACAGAAACTTCACCAAGACGATAAATGGATGGCAAATAAGCACATGAAAATATGTTCAACATCATTAGTCATTAGGGAAATGCAAATTAAAACCACAAGGACACACCATTAAACAGTCATGGACCGCGTAACCTTTCGGTCAATGATAGGCTGCATATATGACAGTGGACCCCTAAGATTAGTAACATATAGCCTAGGTGTGTGGCAGGCTATACTGTCTAGGTTTGCATAAATACACTCTATGATGTTCACAAGACGAAATTGGCTAACAACACATTTCTCAGAGAGTTTCCCTGTCATTAAGCAACACATGACTGTACACCTATGAGGCTGGCTAACATTTTTTAAAAACTGAAAATTGCAAGCACTAGTGAAGATGCAAAACAAACAGAATTCTCAGATACTGCTAATGGGAACACAAAATGATCCAGCTACTTTGGAAAACAGTGTGTCTATTTTTCAATAACGGCTAAAACGCATTTACCGTATGTCAATCCCACTCCTAGCACTTACCAAGAGAAATAAAAACTTATGTTCACACAAAAACCTGTACAAGATTATTTATAGCAGCTTTATGCATAATTGTTAAAAACTGGAAACAACCCAAATGTCCTGCAACTAATGAATGGATACACAAATTGTGGCATAATTGTACAATGGAATACTACTTAGCAAGAGAAAGAAATAAACTATTGACATATACAATATGCATGAATATCAAGTGCATTATGCTATAAACGAAAGAAGCCAGACACAAAGGGCTAAATACCATATGATTTCATTTACATGACTTTCTGGAAAAGACAAAATTTTAGAGAAAGAGAACAGAATCACCGGTTGCCAAAACTTTGGAGGTGCAGGGACTAGTTAACTGAAGAGGAGCAACACAAAAAAACTTGGAGGAGAAATTTACGTGTTCTGGAACTTGACTATGATAATGGATACTCAAGTCTATGAATATCAAAACTCATATATTTACACCAAAAACAGTTAACTTTGGTCTATGTAAATTTAAAAATAAATTTAAAATTTGTAAAAGAAAAATCAATTAAAATTATTCCTCTTATTTGGATTATATTTCTATATCTGCACTGGTATCCTTGTGATGAGTCTCTTCACATTTTATACTCAGGTGAGAAATGTCACTGGAAATTTTCCAATTTTATTAATCTAACTTTAGGTTTTATTGATCCTCTGTATTGTCTTCTAATTCATTAATTTCTGCTCTTTATTATTTTCTTCGTTCTACTTTCTTTGAGTTCATTCTGCTCTTTTCCTAACTTCTTACATTGGAAACTACCCTCATCATTTCTCAGACTTTTTTTTCTATGATAAGCATTTAAGGCTATGGAGTTAGTTCCAAGTGCTACTTTCACTATATCCCAACATTATGATATGTATTATTTTCATTATTGTTTAGTTCTAAGTAATTTTTTAATTTCCACTTTGATTACTTCTTTTACCCATGAGTTATTTATAAGTGATTTAACCTAAAAAAAAAAGACATAGAGAGGATTCATTCTTTTTTTTAACTGATGACTAATTTAACTACATGGGCAGTGCATGTGGTGTGGCCAGTATAATACTAGCTCTTTAACACTGGTTGAAATGTAATTTATGGCTTCATGGTCAGTTGGTATAAATGTTCTCTCTATGACTGAGAAAAATACATAGTCCATAATTTGGAGGTGTAAAGTTTGATATATGTACATTAAGTCAAAGTTTTCAACAGTGTGGTTAGTCTTCTATTTCCTTGTTAACTGTCTGCTTGACCCATCAATTTTCAATATCTCCCACCCTTATGGTTGATTTGTCAATTTCTCCAAGCAGTTCTATCAATTTTTGCATTATAAAATTTAAAGCTATTTTAGGGCTGGCCCAGTGGCGCAGTGGTTAAGTGTGTACATTCCTCTTCGGCGGCCCGGGGTTCGCCAGTTCGGATCCCAGGTGCGGACATGGCGCTGCTTGTCAAGCCATGCTGTGGTAGGCGTTCCACATATAAAGTAGAGGAAGATGGGCATGGATGTTAGCTCAAGGCCAGTCTTCCTCAGCAAAAGGAGGAGGATTGGCAGCAGATGTTAGCTCAGGGCTGATCTTCCTCAAAAAAAAAAAAAAAGCTATTTTAATAGGTGCATACAAGTTTAAAATTATCTTTTCCTTGGTGTAGTGAACTTTTTCTTATTATATACTGACTGTCTTTATAACCAATAGTGTTTTTTACCTTCAAGTCTATTTTTTTTTTAATTTTTTTTTATACTTTTTTTTAATTTTTTTCCTCCCTTTTTTTTTTTTCTCCCCAAAGCCCCCCGGTACATAGTTGTATATTCTTTGTTGTGGGTCCTTTTTTTTTTTAGCTGTGACATGTGGGACGCTGCCTCAGCGTGGTCTGATGAGCAGT